>NC_074667.1:1983986-2158986 GCF_029448725.1 Salvelinus fontinalis
CATCTACTTTAGTTAGAATAACGGAAGTGTTTGTGTGAAGTATATTCTTATTTGATTTGCATTAAAGAAGACAAGGTCAGCAAAAATGTGATTCCTGTGAACATCACAAAACCAACTGAGATCAGTATCAAATGTTATTCAAATTATAAAAATTCCATAAAGGTGATAGTACATGATAATAATCATCATAACCACTATATTCATCATCATCATAACCATTATATTCATCATCATCATCATAACCATTATATTCATCATCATCATAACCATTATATTCATCATCATCATCACCATTATATTCATCATCATCATAGACTTTGTCTTCTTTGATAATGATGGCGTAAAATCTAACCTGCCATAATGATAATATCTTCAAGCCATAACCACATGGAAAACAAACACGTCCACATCTTTACTCCCAAGAGAAACATTAGACGATGGCATAATCTAGGGCACAAAAAACATTTCCCCCCCCAAAAAAATCCCAGAGACATTTCTCTCAGGGCAGGATCAAGCCATTTGATCCGGTATAAGATCCACAACATCAACAATCCAAAATGTAAAATCCTGAAGCAGAAAACTGTACGGGTTCTGAAAACATTGACTGGGCCGTAATGCAATCCACACAAACAATATAGCCATGGTATGACGTAGGTTGTAAGGACAGAGGACAGAGGGGCTTGGTATTGGTCTATGAGCAAAAACAAAACTACAATAGTAGACCAAACACAGACCGTGTGTGTGGTGCACATTGTGCAGAAACAAGGTTTGCATGACAGAAATAGTAAACATCAATTGGGGGCTCGTCCGGGATGTCACTGGATTCAGAAAGCAAAGGTATGTGATAGACATAGGTCTGTAAAAGTCTACAAACAGCAGTGTTATCATTACAAGGGAGTCCCACCACAACAACCCTAGTACTGCGTAACTAATGACCCACTGGGTGCACTCTTAGAAAAAGGGTTCCAAAAGGGTTATTTGGCTGTCCACATAGGAGAACCCTGTTTGGTTCCAGGTAGAACCCTTTTTGGTTCCAGATAGAACCCTTTTGGGTTCCATGTAGTACCCTCTGTAGAAAGGGTTCAACGTGCAACCCAAAAGGGTTCTACCTGCAACCAAAAGGGTTCTTCAAAGGATTCTCCTATGGGGACAGCCAAAGAACCCTTTAAGGTTCTAGATAGCACTTTTTTTTCTAATAGTGTTCATAGTACAAGTCAAGGTAGTAGTAGATGGTGACAAACCACTGGTTAGTGGGAAGGTGGGGACCTTCCTGATGGAATTTTCTTCTCTATTTGAACCTCTAAGTCTATAAAACCTGTTGAAGCTTTCACCCAGATTGTGATGGAAAAAAATGTAGCGAAATATATACAGTGCCTTGGGAAAGTACTCAGACCCCTTGACTCTTTCCACACTGTGTTATGTTACAGCCTTATTCTAAAATGTATTAAATAGTTATTTTCACTCATCAATCTACACACAATAACCCATAATGACAAAGCAAAAACAGGTTTTTAGAAATTGTTGCTAGTTCATTAAAATTTAAAAACTGATATATCACATTGTTGAAGCACCTTTGGCAGCGATTACAGCCTTGAGTCTTCTTGGGTATGACTAGTCTCCCAGTCCCTGCCGCTGGAAAAACATCCCCTCAGCATGATGCTGCCACCACCATGCTTCACCGTAGGGATGGTGCCAGGTTTCCTCCAGATGTGGCGCTTGGAATTCAGGCCAAAGAGTTCAATATTGGTTTCATCAGATAAGAGAATCTTGTTTCTCATGGTCTGAGAGTCTTTAGGTGCCTTTTGGCAAACTCCAAGCGGGCTGTTATGTGCCTTTTACTGAGGATTGGCTTCTGTCTGGCAACTCTACCATAAAGGCCTGATTGGTGGAGTGCTGGAGAGATGGTTGTCCTTCTGGAAGGTTCTCCCATCTCCACAGAGGAACTTTAGAGCTCTGTCAGAGTAACCATCGGGTTCTTGGTCATCTCCCTGACCAAGGCCCTTCTCTCCTGATTGCTCAGTTTGGCCGGGCGGCCAGCTCTAGAAAGTGTCTTGGTTGTTCCAAACTTCTTCCATTTAAGAATGATGGAGGCCACTGTGTTCTTGGGGACCTTCAATGCTGCAGACATTTTTTGGTACCCTTCCCCAGATCTGTGCCTCAACACAATCCTGTCTCTACGGACAATTCCTTTGACCTCGTGGCTTGGTTTTTGCTCTGACATGCACTGTCAACTGTGGGACCTTATTCATGTCCAATCAATTGAATTTGCCACAGGTGGACTCCAATCAAGTTGTAGAAACATCTTAAGGATGATCAATAGAAACATGATGCACCTGTCCTCAATTTCGAGTCTCATAGCAAAGTGTCTGAATACTTATTTTAATAAGGTATCTGTTTCTATTTTTTAATACATTTACAAACATTTCTAAAAACCTATTTTCGCTTTGTCATTATGGGGTATTGTGTGTAGATTGCTGAGGAAAGGTTTTTCTTGAAACCATTTTAGAATAAGGCTGTAACGTAACAAAATGTGGAAAAAGTCAAGGGGCCAGAAAACTCCGAAAGCACTGGAGAGAGGGACTGCCTGTAAGGGATAGACTTTTCGTAATATAATTATTTTCTCTGTACAACGGCCTTGATCAAGGCGTCCTTGATTAGCCTACATATCATCAGCCTCAAAACCGCTAAAGTCACTGTATAATAAGCTACATTACTGGAATCCATGTCATGAGCTTGGTAAGACAAACCAAGCTTACTGGACCTACGGATATGAATCACAAGAGCCAAATTCCATGATGCGTGTGTGGTGTGCCCAACACACTGTCATCATGACCTCACATTACCACACGACTTCGCCTTTTACAGAATGATTCGTATTAGAAGGAATTAGAACTGCTAATTCAGTTTCTGTTTCATTTCAAAAGCCTAATTCTTTCAATATGACATTTAGAGAATGACATTGATAATTCAAGAGACGACAGACACAGACAGTATCATTACCCTTTGCTGGTCAAAATAACTAGCTGCATCTGTGAAACGATATTTGTTCTGGCCGAGTTGCACGGACCGCTAGTAGCACTGCCATTATGCCAGCTCAATGAAATCAAAGAGTTAGCCTTACTCCGATCAGACTACAATTCCAGACTTCTCTGAGCTCATTTCAAAAGCCAACTTTAAAGTGTTCCACAGCAAAGCCACTGACATTTTTTAAAACCTGTTTCAATACCCCCGTTCACAACACAGGAACAATGTCTGATTCACGAAACGGACTCTTACAATCCCATACTAAGAATTCCATTGATGCAACAGCGTCAAAAGAAATCGACTGAGCAGAAGCAGAACACTAGGAATTTGAGGATCGACCACATCTTGAGGAACTGCAACAGAGGGTGGGATCAAAAGGCCTTTGACGATAAGACAACCAGCAGGTTCAGTTCAGTGGGTTTGTGGCAGGAACGGTATGGGTCTGCTGTATTGCTTGCATCGATCCAGTCCTTCAGGATAAGCAGGTGAGGAAATGAGATATGCCATATTATACCTTTGTCTAATATTTCCTACTGGTGAATCTCCAACGGTAGTACGTCACTGTTCTCCAGAGCCGGCGGAGGTACTGTACGGAAGTGCTAAAGCATTATGTTCCTTTTCTAACACAGCTTCTAATACAGGCCTGCCAAGTAGGACCAATTTGGAGTATCACGCTTTTTCAACCCATGCCAAATTTCACAGGTTAACGACCGATTAACGACTGTTTATATGTGTGGATCACAAGAACAGTGGTAATACCTTATTGTGTAATTAATTACATTAAGTAACAACTGACGTATTTCAACGGAACAACAATGGAACAATACTCAAGTGCCTTCTGGGTAAGGATGGCTTTTTAGGAAAGACCGCAATTAATGGTGACTGCACAAAATAGCGGTAAATGTATGAGTTTGCTTCTGCCCTTAATACTGTAATACGAGAAGTCATTTAAGATGTGTTCAATCACACGAAGAAGACAAGTTGTGATACCAGATCAGACAGACTTTGCAGTCAGAAACACACTGAGGCTAGAAGCTGGATCCATACTCCTCAACAGTGGCGCTGCAAATCCGTTTTGAAGGTCCAATGCAGACATTTTTATCTCAATATCAAATGATTTCTGTCTAGCAACTAAGCACCTTACTGTAAGAGATTTCCATTCAAATGGGCAAAGGTTTTTCAAGAAAGAATTTTGCTAGGACTGTCTGGGAGTGGTCTGAGCGGGGAGGGGAAAACTGAAAACTAGTAGTTATTGGCAGAGAGGTTTGGAACTCTCTTTCTTATTGGTCTATTAACCAATTTACCACATGGTGATGTCACCAGGCAAGTAAAAACTCCCTCCCCTAGAACAGGATGACATTTCAGGCGGTCTATTGAAACAGCTCTAGGGCCTCCCGGGTGGTGCAGTGGTCTAGGGCACTGCATCGCAGTGCTAACTGCGCCACCAGAGTCTCTGGGTTCACGCCCAGGCTCTGTCGCAGCCGGCCGCGACCGGGAGGTCCGTGGGGCGACGCACAATTGGCATAGCGTTGTCCAGGGTAGGGAGGGTTTGGCCGGTAGGGATATCCTTGTCTCATCGCGCTCCAGCGACTCCTGTGGCGGGCCGGGCGCAGTGTGCGCCAACCAAGGGGGCCAGGTACACGGTGTTTCCTCCGACACGTTGGTGCGGCTGACTTCCAGGTTGGAGGCGCGCTGTGTTAAGAAGCAGTACGGCTGGTTGGGTTGTGCTTCGGAGGACGCATGGCTTTCGACCTTCGTCTCTCCCGAGCCCGTACGGGAGTTGTAGCGATGAGACAAGGTAGTAATTACTAGCGATTGGATACCACGAAAATTGGGGAGAAAATGGGATAAAAATTTATTAAAAAAAAAAGAAAATAAAAAAAAGAAACAGCTCTACGACTAAAAGGACATTATCATCATTTTCAAAATGTCACAGTAGCGTGGATATATATATAAAACACAGGAAACTCAAGTTTTTGACTGCACCTGGCCTTTAAAAAGCCTACTCCATGTTATACTAGAATTTGAGGAATGTAGGCCATTTGAAAAGCCTGGCTTTTAACCCAACCCGGCTCAAACAAACTGATCACAGAAGTGTATTTATTCTCAACAGACCTGGGTTCAATAGAGTAGTCACAATAAATGCAAACCATGACAATCTGGCCCTCCAGGCAGGCTAAAGAAAACACTCAAAGTACTAAAACAACAAAAAGTATTTGAAACGAGGTCTGATTCTCAGAACTACTTCAAACCGATCATCTAGCTACAGTACGTTCTACGCTTTCATTGAACACTTCAAGCTTGCCAAAACATGCCTAGTTTGAGTTGCATACAACAACAAAAAACGGAGGTAAAATGAACTCTTGTTTAGTGAGACAAGAGTGACTAAAACCGAGACAAGCAACCCACATTAAGGTGAAGCATGTAATCAATAGATAAAGTAAAGAGTCTTGAAGGAAAAGTCATGCTGTGTTCAAAGGGGTATCCCTCACCAGGAGCCATTCCTGTCCAACTGCCAACATGACGCCATTTAATCCCACCTCTTATTTCGGCATTATAAGCACAAGAACTGTTACCAGGTGAACAAACGGTCAAGCACAGCTTTATTTGCTGCCCGAGAATTGAAAGCCACTTTTGTGACATGATATGAATTCAAAATGCGTCCGCTGAAGCAATATCCCTGAAAGTGTTAAAACACTTCAATATCAACTAGGTTTGTTTCACTTTAAGACAAAAGGGAAGGAGAACGGTGGCTGTGGAGGCTGCTGAATCTGAATTGAGCATAGATTGGCCTATATTGCAGGAAAGGGGCGAACTAGTTCAATACGTGCCAGGACTCATGTAGCCTCTAGTACACTGTTAAAATGAAGTGCTTTGTAATACTAAAACTAGTGGCAACTGTGCTGCCACCAACTCAAAGCAGACGAAACCTTAACTTTTCTTTGTTATTGAAACACATCAACCTGAGATGTTTTGAAACATGACACAGTGTGCTGTAACACCAATTGATCAAGCATTGCGCAACACCTTGCCAGGGGCTGGGAGCACTTCCAGGAAAAGGTTGAAAATACTATTTTGATGTTTCAAGTTCTGTTTAGTGCAGAATTTTGGCAGGCATGGGGGTTACATTACATCAAACATTGCAGGATACTGTATTTGCCTCTACCGTAAAAAGTTTCGTCATTGAACATAATTTTACCTGACAATTTTGATATCCGTTCATTATTATCCATTACACCTCATGGCATAACAAGTTGCTTAATACTAATATAGAAGTATACATTTCTTTCTTCAAATATGCATACAACATTGTGTAAAAGAATCATAAAATCTAAAATGTTGAATTACCCACAATCCTCTCAAAACTGAGCCACGTGGGAAGATAGGAAATGCAAGTAGAATAAAACCAGACTTCTGATTAGTGAAATACATACATTTTCTCTATCTTTGGTTATCCTCATATGAAATATCTTACATTTTGAGAACCATTAAGTTGGATTTATTCTTACTATTTTTTGGTTCAATTAAATTAACAAATCATTGAAACAACTCAATATTAGGAAGGTGTTCCTAATGTTAGGTATACTCAGTTTAGTCTGCAAAAAATAGATATTTTGTGTGTTTTGATGCTGCCTTTTACATGCACTGAAAACCCCCAAAAGTGTTTTCACAGCACAATCTTAAAAACACCAAAAATAAAATTGAAGAACCCCTTTGGGTGTTTCAGAGTGCTTTTAATCTGTTTTAAAACACTCTCTGTCTATTCATTACACAATCATCGCGTTTTGAGTCTTTCTGTTTTTACAGTGTAATCCACACTGGAGGCCTCTTTCTCAACCGCAATCAAGCACATACAGCACATCGTATTCTAGTTATATGTGAGACAGAAACAGACACGAGTGGAATGTAGCAGAACTGGAAAACGAGGAATGACACTTTCGAGGAACGATGGCGATGCGCTGCTCAGTTTGAACGACAACAGTCCTTCCCACCTGCAGTGACTGGCACTGGGCCAAGTTACACTGTCCAAGGTTATGGAGTTCAGGGAGGGATACGATTCAAATCAACCCTCTCTGTGTGCGTGTGCGTGATTCAAAACACAAGCAGAAGGTGAACCTTGATCTACCTTTTTAAATATGTCACGTGTCTATGAAATAGGACAACATAAGGCTAGGAAAACTGAAAGGGAGTGCAACAAAGGGGGTGCAACAAGCGAGTGACATTCATTCGTTCAAAAAACAAGACTGGACGTGAGTGTGATCGGCCCCATTCTGTGTGTGCTACTTGGGTTCATCCCGAAGGGCCTACGTTGACCCACTCATTAACACACTACTCCTGCTGCTTGACCACCTAATCTCCTGTATAGCTAGTAGTCTCTAATTGTCGCTAACTGTCACTGTCACTACTAGTCGCTAATTGTCACGAATTGTTGCCATCCGACAGAAACTAACAAAGGGGTTCAGAAGTTTCCAAGGGGTTGTCTGTCTCCATTTAAAGGTCTAGGATGACGATAGTGGCTTAGGTCAAGCCACCAACCTGAACCTTAGCATGGGGGCATAGTATTAAGAACTGCCACCACAGTTTTGTAACGTTTTTTGTGCTCCTTCTCACTCTTCAGGTGGAAGCTGGTTTACTTTACAGTTGCAGTGCAGAAAGTGAAAGCATCCTCTTTAACCACAAACAGAGCCAGCAAGAAACGGCTAATTCAGAATCCTCAAAAACCTGACTTCAAAAGTAAAACTAATTACGCTTTTCGTGTGCTTTACACTGAGTATACCAAACATTAGGAACACCTTCCTAAGATTGTGTTGCCCACCTCAGAACACCTCAATACATAGAGGCATGGACTCAACATGGTGTCAAAGGCGTTCCACAGGGATGCTGACCCATGTTGACTCCAATGCTTCCCACAGTTGTGTCAAGTTGGCTGGATGTCCTCTGGATGGTGGACCATTCTTGATACACACGGGAAACTGTTGAGCGTGAAAAACCCAGCAACGGTGGAGTTCTTGACACAAACCGGTGTGCCTGGCACCTACTACCATACCCCATTCAAAGGTATTTACACCTTTTGTCTTGCCCATTCACCCTCTGAATGGCAAACATACAAAATCCATGTCTCAATTGTCTCAAGGCTTAAAAATCCTTCTATAACCTGTCTCCTCCCTTTCATATACACTGACTGAAGTGGATTTAACAAGTGACATCATTAAGGGATCTTAGCTTTCACCTGGATTCACCTGGTCAGTCTGTGTCATGGAAAGAGCAGGTGTTCCTAATGTTTTTTCCACTCAGTATCTCTAAAGTATGTGGCTGTTGGAGCAGATGTGGCGGGAGGCTTTTCTCTTTCTTTCTTCAACCCAACTTCAGACGGCTGTGCAGCAACCAGCTCCACAAGAGGCAGTCAAATTAATTAACAATGACTTACAATACAAAGCACTTTGAACCGAGTGTGGTGCCGTGACTAGAGGCAGATTGACGAGAAACTTTGACCTCCCTTCCTCAGGATTTACAACCGCCCCAGAGGTTGGACGGAAGGAAGGCGAGTTCCCTCTGGAGCAGAGCCAAGAACAGGAACCCAAAGACTGCACTGGCACCTGGCCTCGTGGCCTTGCTGGGAGGCTGGAACCTGGAGGACTAGGGTTTAGTCTGGCGTACCTTACCTATATGTACAATCTACAAAAATGTTATATCTAGAACTTTAAAGCTGCAATATGTAACATTTTGGGCCGACCCAACCAAATTCACACAGAAATGTTGAGTTATAGATCTGTAATTCGCATTGAAAGCAAGTCTAAGAAGCGATAGATCTGTTCTATGTGCATCATTTCTATGCTTCCCGTTCTTAAAGACCCACTATGCAGAAATCGCTCCAACATTTCCTGGTTGCTAAAATTCTAATAATTCGCCTAATTTCAGTTTGTGACAAAACAAGCAAGTATCGTGTAGAGAATCACTGTATCGTGAAATATATTTTCCATAACCAAAAATATACAATTTTTAGCTGTGTGAAGCTGGTGTTTTAAACTGAAGGTAAAATAACCAGGCTGTTGGTTTTAGTGAATGAGAGCTGTGGTGGTAGATAATGGGGGTTATAGGGGTCATGTTCTGGGATCACTGATGATGTCAAAAGGACTGGCCATAGGTCAATAATATCATATAATATATAAGATTATCAATACAGCTGCTGTTCTCTTCTGACCACCTTCTAGTATGCTAATCATATCCATGCATTAATGAATCCATTACGCAAATGCAAATGCATACAGTTGTCCACTATATTAATAGAAACTTAATTTTAAGTAATCACACCATGGTTTCTGTAAAGATTTTCATCACTGACAGAAACCTTCAAATGAATGTGACCAAATTATTTAATATGCATAATATGTAACATATTATACATTAGCCTTGAAAACAAGGCTACTTCGACAAGCACGGTTATTTTTTCCATTAATTTACTTCTCGTTAATCGGATTTGACAATAAACCAAAACAAACACTAGCGCTTGAATAATGACTATAAAATGCCTAAATTACAGTGAAATTCAGTGAAATCATAGTCATAAAAAGCTATTGACTAGATGAACATAGTCACAACCAGTCTTAAAGTTAAGTATGATAGGCCACAATGTGTAAGTAGTCTTTTCAAGTCTTGTAATGATGTAAAAAAAACGTAATGATGTAACAACCGTAATGATGTAACAACCGTAATGATGTAAAAAATGTAATGATGTAACAACCGTAATGATGTAACAACCGTAATGATGTAACAACCGTAATGATGTAAAAAATGTAATGATATAACAACCGTAATGATCTAACAACCGTAATGATGTGACAACCGTAATGATGTAAAAAATGTAATGATGTAACAATCGTAATGATCTAACAACCGTAATGATGTAACTACCGTAATGATGTAATAACCGTAATGATGTAAAAATGTTTATGATATAACAACCGTAATGATGTAACAACTGTAATGATGTAACAACCGAAATGATATAAAAAACGTAATGATGTAACAACCGTAATGATGTAAAAATGTTTATGATATAACAACCGTAATGATGTAACAACCGTAATGATGTAACAACCGTAATGATGTAAAAATGTTTATGATATAACAACCGCAATGATGTAACAACCGTAATGATGTAACAACCGTAATGATGTAAAAATGTTTATGATATAACAACCGTAATGATGTAACAACTGTAATGATGTAACAACCGTAATGATATAAAAACCGTAATGATGTAACAACCGTAATGATGTAAAAATGTTTATGATATAACAACCGTAATGATGTAACAACCGTAATGATGTAACAACCGTAATGATGTAACAACCGTAATGATGTAACAACCGTAATGACGTAACAACCGTAATGACGTAACAACCGTAATGACGTAACAACCGTAATGACGTAACAACCGTAATGACGTAACAACCGTAATGATGTAACAACCGTAATGATGTAACAACCGTGTGCACAGAAGCTGCTTGATCAAAACGTATATCGTTCCTGCTATCAACAAACATGTGTGATTGTCAGTGTCAGACTGTGACGAAACCAAAACGCACCTTAAAATGAAAACGTTACAAAGTGAATAACTATGTCATAAAGTGTAACTCCGTGGGTGTT
This sequence comes from Salvelinus fontinalis, assembly GCF_029448725.1. NCBI lineage: Eukaryota > Metazoa > Chordata > Actinopteri > Salmoniformes > Salmonidae > Salvelinus > Salvelinus fontinalis. The sequence continues at coordinate 1,994,661 of NC_074667.1, forward strand.
AAGAGAGAGGAGTTATTCATTATTCACAAGACTGCATTCCAGTGGACAGGACGAAGGGAGTTATCACCACTATCATTCAGAGGCAATGCACACAACTTAGAGTAGGGAGAGGAGGGGATTTAAGCAGGTTCTCATACAAGATGCCCCCACCTGATAACCTTAGCACTGACGCGGTTGTACCATTCCCATGAATGAATTTCCTAATGCAAGTCACAAACCAAAGAGGGGGAGAGGGGTGGTTAGAGAGAGAGAGAGAGAGAGAGAGAGAGAGAGAGAGAGAGAGAGAGAGAGAGAGAGAGAGAGAGAGAGAGAGAGAGAGAGAGAGAGAGAGAGAGAGAGAGAGAGAGAGAGAGAGAGAGAGAGAGAGAGAGAGAGAGAGAGAGAGAGAGAGTGGGAGGGGAACCGTGTGAACATTAACGAGGAATGGAAGTGATGGTGAAAGATAACATGAACATTCCCCCTCTCCACTTTTTCTTTGCTGGAAATGACCCAAGAGGTGACAACAAATGCGCCCTTACATCTCTGACAAGGAATGGCAGCCATCTACTTTAGGATGCCATTCCTCCCCACCTCACCTCACCTCTTTTCTTTATTGTATCTGGGATTTTTTGTGACATCCTTCCTGATGGAGCAACGCCACACTCCATCTTCCTGAAAGTCGGGTTTCGTGGTTTGGCTCTTTGTTCATACACTTGAAACACTTGGGGCATCAAGGAGACACCTGAAGGACAGCAGGCCATCTGTGCTATGAGGTCATTCATGTGTCTCAGTCAAGTTTTAAATGACAGTAATCTGTTATTGGACAGTAAGACACACATTACTTGACCATCTTCCAGAGGGAAAAGGTCTTCGAGCTCTCAAAGATGTCATAGTATTATCATAGTAGGGGATCTGATCTGGATATTATTATGTCAAGTGTGTGACATTATACATACAGTCAAGGAACTGGGACAGTGTTATTCCCAGAGGCAAATACCCCCTGATTGAAGATTGTGATGTTTTCCCTAACTATAAAATGCCATACATATGTTGACATGAATTGGAATCTTCAGTGGAGACGTAATCCAGTGAATTGACTGCTTACTAATGCGTAGCAACACTTGTCTCTCTAGGTTATAATATAATCGGTCTGTGTTCCGATGAAACGTCATTCTCACATTTGCAATGAATCGCTAGACCGTAGACATGCCAAATGAAAGCCGTGATGGAACAGTCATCACACTTTTTGCTTGAAATGGCATGATCATTTGATTGACAGGATACAGTCGGCCAATAAAGAATGAAACCCCTCTCACCTTTCTTGAACTCCTCCAGCATGGCATCCAGCCTGGTGTCATTGAACACAAAATGCAGCTGATGGCTGTAAAACTTAGTGATGGTTTTCAGCGGCGTAGAATCATCTGGGTCGACAAACGCCAGGTCCTTCACGAACAATAGATCCACAATGTTGGACCTCTCGCCCTCGAACACGGGGATGCGCGTGTAGCCGCTCTCCATGATTTCAGACATGGTGTTGAAGTCGAGGATAGCATCACCTGGAATCATAAAACAATCTCTTAGCGGGGTCATCACGTCCTCCACCGTCTTAGTCCGTAGTTCCAAGGCGCCCTGAATGATGTTCAACTCCTCTTTGACCAGATCATTGTACGGATCCGTGACTCTGAGCATCTCCAAAAGCTTCTCGCGGTTGTACACAGTGCCTATCTCTTGGCCCAAAAGGTAATCTAGAAGTTTGCTCACTGGGTATGACGCGGGGAAGGTGAGCAGCATGAAAAACTTGGTGAGGAAAATGGTGTTGGCTCCAACAGCAAGGCCATGTCTTGAGCATATGGCTTGAGGGACAATCTCTCCAAAGATGACAATTCCAATAGTTGACATCACCACAGCTATCAGCCCAGAACCTGCAATATCATCAAATAAGATAGTTAGAGTTGTATTCACGAGCACGTTGCCTAGGAGAAGTGAGCAAAGCAGGTAATTCCCTTGGCTCCTAACTGGCTCTATCTTTTTGGCATAATTCTTCTCCATCTCTGTGCCACAATTCTGGACTATTTGGAGCTCCATTGGGTCCAGTGCCATCAGTCCCAAGTTCAACCCGCTGAACATGCCTGACAGACACAGCAACATAGAAATAAAGATGACTTGAAGCCAGAAGGGGAGCAGAAACCTCTTCTCCTCGACAACTATCACTTTAGTGTCATCTCCGTCGTGGTAAATCCAGGTGTTTTCGGTCCATGGGTCGTGCAGGCCGGCGGCGTGGTGGGCAGGTGTCGAGGTGGCGATGCACAGGTAATAAGATTTACTCCTCTCGGTTTTTCGAAGGGGTTTGACCTCGATTTCAACTACTCCCGACGTTCTGCGACTTAGAATGATGTTGGGCAAGATGATTATATCCGAGGTCCTGATACCGCAGGGATGCGCGGACGTATCCTCTTTGCTCCCGTTGTCGCCCGACAAGCTGTCGATGTCCCCGACTGGTCGGATCTGCTCGTGTTCCGTAAATGAAATTTTGGACCAGGTCTCGTTGTTTATGTTTTGCCCGTAGACCCTCAATTTGACACGAGACCGTTCACTCACCCGTAGGTAGCCCCTATCCATAAAGGAAATGTCGTCCGTGTCCTCCAACCGGAGCCCGATGATAACCGTGTCCGACTCTACCCCGCCTTCCTTGCCACTTGTCGAGGTGACCAAACAACCGCTGACAGTTAAGAAAATCATCGTCAGAGCTCGAACCCGGCTAAGTGACGCCATTTTTGCAGAGGGTACTGGGGCCGACGGCTCAGCCATGTTGATAATGGGCAACCTCCTGAATGAAAAGGGCTTTTAAAAATCAGAGCCAATCGGAGTCCGCCTTCATCTCCACCGGGGGTCGCCGTGATTTGTGCAGCATCGGGGACCCAAGCGCTTGGTTCCACTACGAGTCCGAAACTGATTACTCCTAGAGCGAACTCGTGCCTCCCTTGATGTCCCGGAGACAGACGACGGTAGCACCCAATCCAGTGCCGCAGTTGGACGGGGGGCGGAGTTTTCACCGCAGCTCCAACGAATGAAATTCCAAAACAAGCGCACCTCACGCAAAAAAGCCCAAGACACTTTCCTCGTGACTTTTTCAGATGGATTTCAGAGGCAACCAATAAATAATGAATTGGTGGGTAGATCCATAATATTTGATTTATCTGGGTGGAGTGAATGGTGCGTCATTATGCAATGTTCTCTCCATTGCAGAGGAGAGCGAGAGGTAGAGGGAGAGAGTTGTTTCAGCGGGCTGAATGGAATGCATGCTTTTAGGCTATGTGACATTCTTTATACATTTTAGATTAGTTCCTTAAAATGACCAAACAAGCAGTCACAATGCATTTTATAGCTGAGGGTATGGTATGTCTTGTAGGCTATTTAAAGATGATCTGCAAAGCCTAATTGTAGGGAGGGATGGTTGACCAACCAAACCAATACAAATGCATGATAGGCATTGGAAATTATATAGATAGACAAAACGTACAGTAATTGCCATGCGTAATATTAGCCTAATAAACAGATAATTACGCAAAATGCCTAGACGCATGTATAAGACATTTTCTTTTAAATACAGTAGCCTACATTGTTCTGGTGTGAAAATAATTAATTATATCATACAATGTTTGCAAATTAATTAATAATCACCCATCATTAATAGGCAATTTAGCCTACGCATGACGCGGTGTTATGCATGAATCACATTTCAATGGGCTACTTTCACAAAGTAGGCATTGGGCATCATTTAAAAAACAGAGGGATGGTTAGGATAGTATTACAATATCACACTGAGGTAGTAGAGTCAATATCTGTCCAATCGGGGATTATGATGACAAAGGCACACATGTCAACTCATGGATAATAGTCCTATTCTGCCTGACATATCAGAACATGGAACAAAGCAAATAAACAACATCAGATGAAGCACATATGGTTCTACTACAGATATATGTTTTTTTTTTCCTGTTCCCGGGTGATGGAATATTTCCGTGCTCTTCAGGGGCTGGTTGTTTATCAACAAAACCGACAGGGTTGGCTTAGATTGTTGATAACGTGTCAACTACAGTTAGTCGCCAATATTTATTGAAAACATAAATACAGTTGCACCATGAACACTTGTTGTCTCTCAAATACATTGTTACAGTTGTTGGTTAGGTAGCTAGCGAATTTTAGCCATGTCATCATTGAGGTGACAGTCAAATAACCAACAACTAAAAATACCTGGTATCAAGAACAAGATAAAACTAGCAGAAACGAGCCACTTACAATTCGCCACAGGGCAGTTTCTTGCCATTTTTGCTAGCTATCTGGCCATCCAGAACCATAACAACACATGGACTTCTGCGCCTTTGAAGCGCGCGCAAAGTTTTCTAGACGTCGTCAGCTAACTAGTCTATAGGTGTTATGACAATGGATGTAGTTGTGGCAGGGATTGTGTCCAACAGTGCGCAGTTGGGAGCGCTGTAGACGCGCACACACATCTGATTGGAGCAGTGCATCTCTGAGATTGCGTGCTCTCCTATAGGCGAACAGGGGAGGGTCTTTGAATAGCCTACATATTTGAATTTGGAATCAGACGTCAATATGTGCCAATGTTTATTTAAAATGTTCATAATTGCTGAAGAGCGGTGTAAAGGTAGAACTGAAAACACACACATATTCTTTCTCAATTTTGTGCATGCCTCAGCAATTGATCTCTCTTAGTGTCTTTTGCTCGATTGTAGGCTGTCTTTATCCGGGTGTCCTTGTATCCCTGTTCCTGGAAGCGAGAGGACAAAGCAACAGTGTTAGTCTCACATACAGATATGGATGAGCAGTTCCTACAAATTCTCTAGAACAGGCTAGTGGGCAGCGTGGGCCTACGTGCTAAGCGACAACGTAAGGACCGCATCATCATAAGTCATCAATTCGTAGAAACAATCAGCAGTCTCGTGTCGCCAAGCACAGAATTCAATCAGGACATTACAACACTCGATCAAGTTCATCGCGATAGAGAAGGTTCACATGCACCTTAGGCATGATAACTAGTAAAACGAAAAGGCTTCCTGGTCCACTACCTGGACACTGTCTCCCCTAGGGACGTAATGAGGAACTCGATCTCTTTTTGATTTAAAAACATTTAGCCTGCTGTATCACAGCCATGTTTTGTTTAGATTTATTTGTATCAATATTGTTTGGCCTTTGCACAAATCATGGGAGCATTTCGCTACACCAGCAATAACATCTGCTAAATATTTGTATGCGACCAATACAATGTTATTTTATTTGATAAAATGGTTTACAAAATATTAGGAACACCTGCCCTTCCAATGAAATAGACCGGGGATGGGCAACTGGCTGCATGCGGCCCTTTGTAGGCCTGCGGATTTGTTTTATTTTTTAAATCAGTCGGGGTCTCAACATACTGTTGAGAGTTAGAATAATAGACCACACAAGATGCAATTGCGAAATGTGGTTGTGCATCAGCAGTCACTCAGTTACCCCGTGTCAGCTACGTTTGTTTGATTGTTAAATGAGTCTAGTGGCCAGCTATCTAAACGTGTTGTTAGCATGGTCGAATTACTGACCGGCGTGGGGCACATTCCAATGTTGCCAACTCCTCAGTAAGGAAAGTAGCGATTGGCTGTCCTAAAAGTCTCTAAATGACGTCATAACCTAATTTGCATAATTGTCCATGTGCATGTAATTGTGATGGACGCAGTAGGAGAGAGGAATAACGTTGTGGGAGAGACAAAAAGTGAGTAAAAAACACCCTAAATATGTTTAGAACTACAAATAAACTTTCTTCTGTCGATTCTTTGTTTTTTTAATGTCACAATTCCAACCCTCCTTTATCCGGGCTTGGGACCGGCAAAAGTGACCCAAAAGAGACACTCTGGCGGAGTTACTTAGTTTATTTTTTATTTGTATTATTATTATTTTTTTTTGTTTGGTTTTTTACATTTACATCCCGCCCTGAATGTAAGCCAGGGCAGGATCAGCCAGCGGCGGCTTCCGCATGCGCGATTCATTTGCAGTCTGGACACGGAGGGGTGAACATCTCCTGCTCTTACTGCAGATGGGAGGGACTGCTGCGCGAGGACTGGCCTGTGAATGCTTTGGGACAGGGGTGGAGACAGGGGTGGGGCCCACGGCAGCACCCACTGCTCGTTGAGAAGAGTAAGAACGATACGTGCTTTCATGTCAGTCTCCAAAAGTCTCCAATAACACCAGAAACAGTTGCTAGATTTGTAGCTGGTTGCTTTTTTGAAAATGTGTCGCTAGAGGGGTCTGAATACTCGCTAAATGCAACACTGCATTGATCATCAATTAAACATTTGCCTCCACCCTATGACAAAATGTGTAGAATAGCAGGAAATTAGCTGTAAAACTTCACATTTCTCTCCATCCCAAGGCAAAATGAATAGAATTGCATGAAATTAGTTATAAAATTGAAACATTTTCTCTCAGCCCAATGGTAAAATGTGTAGAATTGCAGGAAATTACCTTTTTTTTTTTTTTATTCCTCTTCAGCTATCATGAGGGGGCTGCTAAAATGTTTTGCAAGGTGGGGAGGGGGTTATGGATGTAGGTATGCAGACCAGTGGAGGCTGCTGAGGGGAATACGGCTCATAGGAGCAAATGGAATGGCATCAAACACATGGTTTCCAGGTGTTTGATACCATTCCACTGATTCTGCTCCAGTCATTACCACGGGGCCGTCCTCCCAAATGAAGGTGCCACCAACCTCCTGTCACGCATACCCACTAGCCACTGCAGCCCCTCATGATGAGTCAAAGTTTCCCTTCCTTGACATAGAATCCAGATGAAAGCTATGACCCCTTATTGTCACTTGTTAAATCCACTTCAGTGTAGATGAAGGGGAGGAGACAAGTTAGAGAAGGATTTTTAAGCCTTGAGACATGGATTGTGTATGTGTGCCATTCAAAGGGGGAATGGGCAAGACAAGACGCCTTTGAACGTGGTATGGTAGTAGGTGCCAGGCACACCGATTTGTGTCAAGAACTGCAATTATTCTGTTTTTTTTCACACTCAGTTTCCTGTGTGTATCAATAATGATCCACCACCCAAAGGACATCCAGCCGACTTAGTTTGATGTTGACTTATTAGGATCCCAATTAGCCAACGCCAACGGTGACAGCTAGTCTTACTGTGGTCTGACAGACAATGAAAAAGACCATCTAAAAACACTAACATGTATGGTGTGTGTGTCTATCAGTTACACATACATGTCAGTACATATACACAAGTAGAAACTTGACACAATGGTGGGAAGCATTGGAGTCAACATGGGCCAGCATCCCTGTAGATCGCTTTCAACACCTTGTAGAGTCCATGCCGAGATGAATCCAGGCTGTTCTGAGGGGGTGCAACTCAATATTAGGAAGCTGTTCTTAATGTTTTGTACACTCAGTGTATATATTATGTTGACCTATGATTTTGTCTGAATGTGTTGTCTAATATGTATACCTTTGTAAACATTGTATATAGAAATATATTGTCAACTGTGACTTGATTGCTAACCAATTGTCTAATTGAAATGACTAATTGTTGCCACCCGTTGTTCACTTGAACGAATACAGACTGCAGGAGTTTCCTCACAAAGCACACCCTTGAAAAATACCTAGTCAAAACTTTGGGTGTTTATGAATGAAACGAAAATACTAAGAATATAACTGATATCCCGAATGTGCTTTCCCCTGTGGATCAGTGGAGGCTGGTGGAAGGAGATATAGGAGGATGGGCTCATTGTAATGGCTGGAATGGTATTAATGGAACGGAGCCAAGCGCGGTTTCCATATTTGCGATGTTTGATACCGGTCCATTCATTCCATTTCTGCCATGAGAATGGGCACATCCTCCAATAGCTCCTCACACCAGCCTCAACTGCCGTGGATATATTTTTGTCATTTCTCTCCCACACACCCATCTTGAAATCTAAGGCCAACTTCATTAAAGAGAGACACACTGACCACTTCTTCACTGCCGGAAATGTGTTTGGATTATGACAATATTCACAGTTATACAGTTAATACATGAGCCTAATTTAAGGCTTGACAAAAATCCATAGTTTTACATGAATTACAATTATTGTTCATTCATACACAGTATAATCATTCTCTGTCTCTCTCATATCTTGGCTACCCCATCACTTGCAACAGGATGACTCTGCACCACAGCACCCCCCTGTGGCAGAAGAGACAGTTGCACTCCCCAGCTGCAGCACCAGTTCAAAGGGATTCACCGTGCCCACCTGCAATGACACACAGCATGACAGACAGCACAGGGTTTCCCTGGAAATCACTGAAAAACACCACATGCCATATTTACACAACGTCATGGTAGTGCGTTATATAATAACCTTATATGATAATAACTCCACTATCTTACAAGTTTAGGGTCCATTCCATTTAACCTCCAGTCAATTCAGCAATGTTTTTAAAGTTAATTACAGAGAAATACCATTTAAATAATATTATTTAAATAATAACCATTTAAATCACATTTATTACATTACATATCAAACTCCATTTTGTGTCATATTATGCAACTGCTGTCAGCGACCCTGGATCAGTACTTGTGACTATGCAATATGTTTTTATCTGCCATGAGTTTATCTTTTCAAGCTGTACATACTTTCCAAACAGTTTATTACAGCATGAGCTCATGACCTGGGCCCGTATCCACAAAGCATCTGAGGAGGAATGCTGATCTAGGATCAGTGTTTGCCTTTTAGGTCATTATAAGATAAGATTATATGGACAGATCCTAGATCAGCACTACTACACTGAGATGCTTTGTGAATACAGGCCCTGATCTGTTTGCCCTTTGAGTTCACTTGCAACAGAGAGTCTAAAAGGTAGAGATAATAATCACCTAAACTAGAGTTAGGAGCGAACTAAATAAAGTACCTGGTAACTAGCTTTGGGACACAACACCTATGGTCTCTCAGTAAAGGGTTACCAGTAGCTTTGGGACACATCATCAGTAGTTTGTGTACTGGTTGGACTCCCGGAGTTGTGCCTCGTTCTGGTGGTTGGCGACGGAAAATAACCATTCCACATTATAGCCAGCTACACCCCAAAAAACTCCCTGTCAACAAAAGCACATGTATAATCTCTAGGAACTCTACTTACCAAACATAAAGTGAAATAAGTCCCTCGCTATAAAATAAACATCAGAATACAACTTTTACCCAAACCGCACCATATTCCTTCCAAGTTTGACCCCTCCCTTCACACAAGACTTCCTACCACTAAATCTACCACTGTTCACACAGCAGGAATATGATGCGGTTTGGACAAAAGTTGGATTCAGATGTTTATTTGATAGCGAAGGACATATTTTTTTCTTGTAGGTGAAGCCGGCCACAATGTGGTATGGTTCTTTTCCGTCGCCAACCACCAGAACGATGCACAACTCAGGGAGCTCAACCAACACACAGACTATCGATGACGTGTCCCAAAGCTACTGGTAACCCTTGACAGAGACAACAGGTGTAATGCATTATGATGCAGTTATAATACTGTGTATAAAGCATTGTAAAACTTGTCACGAGAATACAACCTGGATGAGACCTCAACCAGCCTCAGCCTCCTTAGGATCAAGGCTAAACTGAACACCCACAGCATGAAGAATGTGTAGGGAGTATGAAAAGATTCAAACTGTAGGAAACATAATCAAACCAAATATAGTCCTCAGTGTGTGTGTGTTTTGTGCTTGCGCTAATGTGTGTGTGTGGTTTCAGTGACCATGAGGGACCATGATAAGAAGACATTGAGACATTCCATTGGCTGACAGGAGGACATGCATTCCTTCCTGGTTAAAGGTTCCCAGCAGGACTTTAACACAGCCTAGTTGTGACTGCAGCACATCTGCTTGACCTTGGTGTGTGTGTGTGTGTGTGTGTGTGTGTGTGTGTGTGTGTGTGTGTGTGTGTGTGTGTGTGTGTGTGTGTGTGTGTGTGTGTGTGTGCGTAGGGGCTAATTTGGAATTCACATTGGGAAGGTGTCAGTGAATGTGTCATGAACTTTATACACACACATCATGACATGTATACACACCCTGCAACCACATCTAAAACTCAGAGTATTATGACACATTAGGTGCAATTGTCCTGGAATTGGTACAAACCTTGGGTTTCTTTACACTACATCCAGCAGGTACTCCGGGCAGTTGGAAAGTGAACTCCTCAGCAAACCTGGAGTGGCTGAGGATGCTGGCCACCTCTCCATCCACCTCCACTACCTCATCCACCTGGGTTGTGACACACACAAACACAAATATTACTCACTGTGTAAAACACACCGGGCACAGATCTAGGATCAATATGATCCAATATAACTTTATTTGCCAAACTGTTACATGGGAAATGTGTTTTCTGCTCTGCTTTCAACTTCCCCATACAACAGAAACATACTCATATTGGAGAGGAGCAAAGCCAAACTCCATTTGGCAGAAAAACACAAAACAGTCTCTTGTACAAACCTTGAATGTGTACTGAGCATCAAACTCCAGACTCTCCTCAAAACCAGTGATGTTGCCATTGTATATGACCAGAGAGCCTTTGTTGGATATTTTGGGGATCTTGAAGAGACGGTAGGTGGCAGAGACAAACTTGTAGTCACCTGTAATTCCAGAAGAAATATCTACGTGTTGAACAGTCAATCTTAAAAATGTGGGGTCCCATGTTTCAAAGCTATAGACCCAGTATGTTAACAATGTAACCGCTATATGGTAACTTATATGGTTAAGAGCTGATGGAAAAATGTCACCATCTCATGTTTAAGACGAGTCAACTTATCTCACCTAGGACGGCCTCCAGTTCCATGTTGTCCACGGTGATGACGTTGGCCGTGACCAATCGCGGGGGGCTGAATCCCACCTCCTGAGCCAATCGCACTAGGTCCTCCCACCAAAGCGCTCCGCCTAAACACTCCCCTAACGACAGCGTTAACATCTACAGTTCACCTACGTTATTAACGGCTGCTGGTCCTACAAATATAAATAGTGGCTGGAACCAGTCTAAAACAGTGAGAAATGTAATACAGAAGCTGCTTAGTAGACATACACACCCCACAGGACTTTGTGATTCTTGATCTCATCGGAGAGCTTACTGCTACTATAGACATCACTGAAGTACAGCTCTCCTCCATCCTGACAACCAGAGAGAGTAGCAAACATCTTTAGTGTGCAGGCTTAGAAGACGTGAACGAAAGGGAAAGAAGGATGCCTAGTCAGTTGTACAACAATGCGCTCAACTGAAATGTGTCTGCTGCATTTCAATGTTACCAAGCAAGGATTCTCTTTCTGAATTACTTTTCACTGACACGTTTAAGTACAGTAACAGCATTTGACTTCTAAGGACTGGAGCATGACATGAACCTTCCTTACAAGCTTGAAAGGGTTCATTGAAGTTTTGTTGGTTGTAATTACCGGATTTCTACATGATACGGTATAGCACACAGTGTACCTTCAGCACGCGGTAAGCATCACTCAATACTTTTCTCTTGTCTGGGGACAAATTCACCACACAGTTGGATCTGTCGCACAACAAAATGGGCAAATAATGAACCCTCACCGTACACTAATCACTATGATATTACTGTAAAAATGAACTGTAATCTTTCACAGGTAAACAAACAACCAACAATGGCATCTTACATGATGATATCGAAGGAGTTCTCCTTGAGTCCAGCCTCCTTTAGAGCCTCGATGTAGCCCTGAACAAAGTCCACGTTGGGCTTCCCGTATCCAAACTCCTGCGTGTGGTGGTCCACGTACTTTCTGGCAACCTCAAGCTATAAAAGAAAAACGGATGTGTTCCCAGGACCGAAACAGAACTCCAAAACAAGAACAGAAAAAAAGGTGAATTTGGCTTGCACATACATACAGTGGCTTGCAAAACTATTCACCCCCCCTAGGCATTTTTCCTATTTTATTGCCTTACAACCTGGAATTAAAATGTATTTTGGGGGGGGGGGGGGGGGGTTGTATAAATTGATTTACACAACATGCACACCACTTTGAAGATGCAAAATAAAAAAAATTGTGAAACAAACAAACAAATTAGACAAAAAACTTGAGCGTGCATAACTATTCACCCCCTCCCCTCAGTCAATACTTTGTAGAGCCATCTTTTGCAGCAAATACAGCTGCAAGTCTCTTGGGGTGTCTCTTTTAGCTTGGCACATCTAGCCACTGGGATTTTTGCCCATTCTTCAAGGCAAAACTGCTCCAGCTCCTTCAAGTTGGATGGGTTCCACTGGTGTACAGCAATCTTTAAGTCATACCACCGATTCTCAATTCGATTGAGGTTTGGGCTTTGACTAGGACATTCCAAGACATTTAAATGGTTCCCCTTAAACCACTCGAGTGTTGCTTTAGCAGTATGCTTAAAATCATTGTCCTGATGAAAGGTGAACCTCCGTCCAGTCTCAAATCTCTGGAAGACTGAAACAGGTTTCCCTCAAGAATTTCCCCGTATTTAGCACCATCCATCATTCCTTCAATTCTGACCAGTTTCCTAGTCCCTGCCGATGACAAACATCCTCGCAGCATGATGCCGCCACCACCATGCTTCACTGTGGGGATGGTGTTCTCGGGGTGATGAGAGGTGTTGGGTGTGCACCAGACATAGCGTTTTCCTTGATAGCCAAAAAGTTCAATTTTAGTCTCATCTGACCAGAGTACCTTCCATGTATTTCGGGAGTCTCCCAAATGCCTGCTGGCGAACACCAAACGTGTTTGCTTATTTTTTCTTTAAGCAATGGCTTTTTTCTGGCCACACTTCCATAAAGCCCAGCCCTGTGGAGTGCACGGCTTAACGTGTTCCTATGGATAGATACTCCAATCTCCGCTGTGGAGCTTTGCAGCTCCTTCAGGGTTATCTTTGGTCTCTTTGTTGCCTCTCTGATTAATGCCCTCCTTACCTGGTCCATGAGTTTTGGTGGGCAGCCCTCTCTTGGTAGGTTTGTTGTGGTGCCATATTCTTTCCATTTTTTTATAATGGATTTAATGGTGCTCTGTGAGATGTTAAAAGTTTCAGATATTTTTTTTATAACCCAACCCTGATCTGTACTTCTCCACAACTTTGTCCCTGGCTTGTTTGGAGAGCTACTTGGTCTTCATGGTGCCGCTTCCTTGGTGGTGCCCCTTGCTTAGTGGTGTTGCAGACTCTGGGGCCTTTCAGAACAGGTGTATATATACTGAGATCATGTGACAGACCATGTGACACTTAAATAAAGTCCACCTGTGTGCAATCTAACTAATTATGTGACTTATGAAGGTAATTGGTTGCACCAGATCTTATTTAGGGGCTTCATAGCAAAGGGGGTGAATACATATGCACACACTACTTTTCCGTAAAATTTTTGGCGGAAAAAGTAATTTTTTTCATTTCATTTCACCAATTTGGACTATAAAAATCAATTTAAATTACAGGTTGTAATGCAACGAAATAGGAAAAGTGCCAAAGGGGATGAATACTTTTGCAAGGCACTGTAAACAAGCACCACAAAGTGTTGTGTTCAGCAATTGCCCTTTATGATATTAAAAACATTTTAATTGAATGGTCACCACCACACCACACCACACAGTTGTGTACCTGGTCCTCAGTCATGTCGATGCCTGTGACATGGCCCTTCTCCCCGACCAGTTGGCTGAGCATGTAGCAGTCTCTCCCACTGCCACTGCCCAGGTCCAGCAGCCTGCAGCCCTCCAGGCACTCTGGGACCACCAGCCCACACCCATAGTACCTGACAGAACAGCAGCAGGTCAAGGGCTACATGGCGAGTGAATGGAATCACGTGTAACAGTTATTCATGGATGATTCAATGATCGGATGGATGATCTTATTCACAACGATCGTATCCTTAACAATCTACAGGCAAGCAGGCAGACACAGACTGACAGAAAGACACACAGACATGCAATTATGTGTGAAAATGACTTATGATACCACTGATGTTATCAAAATGTCATTACATTGTAAGTACAATGTTACAATAGTGAACCCACTTGGCTGTGACTTCAGGATGGATCTTCTTCAGAGCCTTGAGGATGAAGGCTGGGATGGGCTGAGACGGGGCTAAGCAGGCATTACTCTTCAGGTCAGACGTTTTCTTCAGGGTCTTCCCATAGTAGTCCTGAGGGAAGGTTAAAAATAGCTACTATATCGAGAGTTATGATTTAAGTCTTACACATTTTTACTTGGCTGCATCTCATTCCATGATGATCCATTTCAGGTTAATGTTCAACTTCATTCATTCAACTAGGCTATCAGTAGCCATAAGCATACTGCCTGGACATACTGTGATGAATGTACAACACATTAGGAACAACTTCCTAATATTGCGTTGCACCCCCTTTTGCCCTCAGAACAGCCTCAATTCATCAGAGCATGACTCGACAAGGTGTTGAAAGTGTTCCACAGGGATGCTGGCCCATTTTGACTCCAATTCTTCCCACAGTTGTGTCAAGTCGGCTGGATGTCCTTTGGATGGTGGACCATTATTGATACACACAGGAAACTGTTGAGCGTGAAAAACCCAGCAGCGTTGCAGTTTTTGACACTCAAACCGGTGCGCCTGGCACCTACTACCATACCCCGTTCAAACAAACACCCTCTGAACGGCACACAAGCCATGTCTCAATTGTATCAAGGCTTAAAAATCATTCTCTAACTTGTCCCCTTCCCTTCATCTACAATGATTGAAGTGGATTTAACAAGTGACATCAATTAGGGATCATAGCTTTCACCTGGATTCACCTGGTCAGTCTATGTCATGGGAAGAGCAGGTGTTCCTAATGTTTTGTACACTCAGTGTATAAACCCACTCTACTAGTCAGCAATGGGCTACAAATATGTCAAATGTACTAACAAAATTATACTTTAACGTTGTCATACCTTGACATCCACATGAATCACCGAATCAACGAAACAGCCTTTCCCACATTCCCTATAAAAATGTAAGACATGCCATTTAGCTGTAGTTAAATTAACGGACAGACATTTTCACAACAGAAAAAAACATGGTCAAGACAAACATGTCAAACATTACCCTGCTACAGTAACCTGCAAGTATATTGTCACGATAGGCCATTGTAACGATGTCGCGATTGTAACGAGTCGTGGGAAACAGTTTGGTCTTTCACTTTGCACAATCTTAAAAATTGTAGCGTATGCTGGCTGGATTGTGTGACAACAATTATTGTAGAAAGAAATGACACCGCGAGGGGCATGGCTAACAACTTGAACAACACATCTACAACACTTGTGGAAGCTTACCCGTGTTCTTTCTTGCATTCAGCCATTGTGGTCCAAATGACCCTAATTATTACGTAAGTCTAATAAATAAACATTGGAATCAAAGTTCATTTTACGACTTGTCATAACAAAATGTTAACTTCCTGGTTCTCTGTACCGCCCCTTATCCTTCAAATTAAAAGTCTCTTTCAAAATAAAATGTTAAAACTGGTTTAACACTCCTGTTGTGTTCTGGTCGACCTGGACCGATTTACAAGGTCTCTCTCTGAAAAAATGTAGTTCATTTAATCTGATTGTCACAAGATTCCATGACTTTGTCCACACAGGGCATCTGAACACACAAAACACATTTAGATGATCTTCATTACTTTTTGGTGTTCCCGGTCAAAAATGAAATAAATGGGTGAAACTACAATTAGTGTATAAAATTTAGTTCATGCCCATTCATCAGATGGTCACACTTCCTCTCCCAGACCCCCACATGCATGTGTGTTTGAGCATGCACATGAGCGCACACACACACCTCCCTCCCCTTCTTGGCTTCCATGGCAACCCCCATGGGAACCTTTCCCCAATAGAATCTTTCCCCCACGGGAACCACACATGTTGGCATTCTCACAAACAATCACAACATTGTTTCAATAACATATACAACTTTTCTCACAGCTCTGACATATAAAGCTTTTTGAGGCCTTGCTCACAATTCATTCCGTGGCAGCACAATGACCAAACGATATACTGTTTGTGAGGCTCTTGATCATATCTTTGATCATGACACTGGTGAGGAGAGGCAAGGAAACTGACAGTAAAGATGCATTAGAGGAGGAAGTGTCAGAAGTTGAAGACACCACAGAATATGATCCAGACCTAGAGACAACCAGTGATGAGAAAGAGGGCCCTGCTGAGGTTGTTGTTACATTCCAGTCAAAGAATGGGAATTTGTCCTGGTCTTCATCCCCACCTGAGAGGAGAGGTCGGCTGTCAGCTGAAAATGTTATCAGGATGATCCCAGAGCCAACAAGATACGCCATATTCCGGGTTGATGACATAAAAATCCTGCTTCGAACTGTTTCTGATAGTCAATCGAAACTATAGTGATGAACATGACCAACTTGGAGGGGAGACGCGTTTACAAAGACAACTGGAAGGAGGTAGACCAGACAGACGTCCAAGCATACGTGGGTCTCTTGATTTGGCTGGTGTGTACAGATCCAGAAACTAATCTACCACCAGTTTATGTGATAAATAGCACAATATGTTTCATCTGAGTATTTGTTATAGTCAAAATAATCCATTCATTAAGAATTTTTTTTTTAAACTCAAAAACGAGTTGTATGAGCTCAGGTCAATGAGGCCCACAGGCCATAAATAGCAAATAGAAGTTCAAAACTTGTAATGTTCACAAGAACTTAAGTTGATTAAAAGATCTAACACAACATTAGGTGATAATATATGTATTATTATGGATTTACAATCAGCTATAATGGGATGGTCATTTTGGACCGGGAACACAGAATTAACTAACACAACAAGAGGGTTAAGGGAGCTAATTATACATATGTTACAGATAATACTAGTTCTTATAGCACTGATTTAACTCACCTTACCTCATCCATTTGATTAAAATGCAGCTTTCAAATCATTTATCAATTCAGCACATGTGGAACACAAACAAAGAACACAACATTACAAAGAAAAGTATTTCTGCTTTACATTTATTGAACATGTGTCAATTTCGCTGCTGTAATAAAATGGCTTGCGAACAAAAAGACAGAAAATGTGCACAACCACCTTACATCCCGTGTGGAAACAGCATAATATCTTTGGCATGATGTCCATTATTCACAATACAATATTGTCACATCATTCAATAGGTCATTTCATCTGTGCATTGAGTTCCCTGTATCTTCACCTTCACACTCTTTTGATTGATTGGAGATTGAATGTTTCAAGAGTACAACAATTCTATACTCAACAAAACAATAGTAAGTTATTTATTAAAATAGAAATTAATCATTCACTAACTAAAAAACTAATGATTGTAGACTGACATTTTGCTATGACAAATTTAAAAGTAGTTAGTTTGGTTCATAAACGCGTTGTATGATATTATAATACACAATTTTCCAATATGTCGATCAAAAGCTTTACAATTTCATTACACAAGTTGACAAAGACATCCGTCCAAAATGCAGAATAGTTTACCTTTGTTGTACCACAATTATAGAATATGCTATTTGTTTATACAAAATGCATAATAGGTCTATAAAAAGCACTTATGATAGCTTGGTTCTCATAACAAAAAAAAAAGAAATTGGTACCCGTTTCTCCTACGGACCTGTAAGTTTCACTAATGCACAATCATTGCGAGCTATCGCAAACATGACAGTTTCTCAGAGATGCACAATACACTCATGTAATCAATATCTCTGAGAAGAACCAATCACGTCCTACACTCCAATAGAGGCCCGTATGTGGTAAGTGTTGTGTTTTTACCCATGTAGAATTAATCTCAACGACACATTAGAAAACCATCCTTTACAAAACAAATAGTAACTGATTCAATTTAAAGTAAAAATTTGAAAAAAAAGACAGGATTTGCAGATACAACTTCTTTATGTTTGATTCATTTCTTTGTCTCCAGTATTAGAGTTACATATATTTATGTGCAAAATAAAATGATTGTGTCACACAAAATGTGTTAATGCACTTGGGTCCCTGTGACAACAGGGTTGTAGGAGAGTAAAAAACCATAAGGCTAAAGGTCTTACGTGAAACAGTAACATTCACACGCAGTGTTTAGCGTCAGGCTCTTCCTGTACAGTATACTCCGAGTCAGTATTCATGTCATAAGAAATAATTGCTCTCGACAACACCCACCAATTGGGGAAAACAAACATTCTTTCCCCATTGATCCCAACTGTAAAAGAGCCAACTTCGTAGTACATTTCCCACGAACGGAAATAGAGCCAGCGAGAAGAGCCCTGTGGCTTCAGGCTATTCGGTGTGGAAGAGTGAGAAATTGTGGGGACCCGGTGTCAAAGGCTACACTTTAGCTACGTGTGTGGAAAACATTTTATCACAGGTAAGACATTTAACTTGCTTAGTACAGTCCGTTTGGAACTCCACTCACTACTTGCAGGTTTATAGCTAGTCCGTTTGTTTGTGTTGGCTAGCTTAATGTTCTGGTTCAGGGCTCTCCAACCTTGTTCCTGGAGAGCTACCGTCCTGTAGGTTCACTCCAACCCTAATCGAGCACACCTGATTCTAAAAATGAGCTGTTTATAAACTGAATCAGATTAGTTACAACTGGGGTTGGGAGTGAAACCCTACAGGAGGGTAGCTCTCCAGGAACAGGGTTGGAGAGTCCTGTTCTGGTTGGTAGCTAGCTAGAACGCACTCACTCACTTGGTTAACATTAGTGCCGTCATAAAAACGAGGGAAGCCCCTACAACATTACATTGTTCTAAGTAGTGAGAACGCTGAGGAGCAGGCAAACTTGAAAAGTAATCTTTACACATGTTGTACTTTTCTTAAATGTAGTTTTGTAATTGACTAAAACAAGCAGACAAGAAAATAGCTTTTGGAAAAAGGTCAAGTTTTTGCTGTGAGCCAATGGGGTAACCAAAGTAACCATGGGTTGTTTTCCCCACAGGCAGGCAGGGCCACCACGTTCTATTTCATACCGACTGGGACTATCACATTACATAAGCACACATCGTCGCCATGACGATCCACACTGCACTGCTTGACAATGTTCCTGTACCGCTTCAGTGTATTTGTCCAGGATGTTCCTTCCTGTGAACAGACACAGGAAGTAGCTGCGATGATTTCCACTAGCTTGGTACACTGAGCATAGGAGTTGGCAAGACAGCACCAACTGATCTGGGACCAGGCTAGAGTTGCACCAGTGTGTATTTACACTATACTACAGTCGCACCAACCGTCAGGTCAGCTTCCACTGACCAGACTATCAATCTCCTCCAGCTTGCATAAGTCTTAACACAGTCTCCTTTCGCCTCCTCTTGGTAAAGGCAGACAAAGGAGGACATTTATGCAGTCTGTAGGTAGGTTGGTGATAGAATATACCTCTCCTCCGGTCTCCTTGTACATTGCAGTTAAGGCCACCATTACAGTATGCCAAAGGGGCTTTAGCTATCAACATCAGGCTTTCAAGTCCAGACTCTGGGATAAAATACAACTTCCTACTCGTCACACACACACACGATCTCAGACAGTCACACACACACTAAAGTCTTGACTCCCACTCCTGGTTCTCTCTCCCTCCTTGGTGAAGATGTGCTTTAGCTTAGCTCAGCCCTGGGGCTCTGTGCTGTTGCCATGGTGAGGGGGCCCCTCAAGCTCGTTGATGGTGTGGAGGAGCAGACACACCGGGGGCTGGGTGGGTTGCGTCATGGCGGGTGGTGGCAGGGAGGTGGACCCTGTCGCTGACCCGCCCTCCGATCTACTTTCGGGTCCATCCAGGGCTAGGGCCTGCTCCTCTTCTACTCCCGGAGCGGGGTGACCGCACCCGTCGCAGAAGTCTCCTCCATCCTGCTCCTCAACCTCCTCCCCCATTAGGCTATCCTTCTCCCTCAGCTCCTTGCCCTCCTGCCTTCCAATACTTGTACTACCACCACGGTCACATACGCACACCTCGATACCCGAGTCACCCGTGAAACGCCGCCGCCGCCCAAGGGCCCCCCTATTATCCTTGTCCTCCTGGGCACCGCTCTCGGGCCCCCCTAGGTCCCCAAGTAACAGAGGCTCCTTGCAACTCTTCTCTGGGCCTCTAGGCTCCTCTGTAGAGACCTCCTGGGGCCCTAGCCCTGGTCCACCATCCTGGGGCACTAGCCCTGGTCCACCATCCTGGGGCTCCTGAGGCTTATTGTCTGCCTTGTGTCTGTTGTAGCCAATGGTGGGAGCCCCAATGCGGTGGGGCTCTTCCAGGCTCGGCCTGGAGCAGAGGGTGTCGGACACTGGGGGGACCGGAGTTGTCTGGATGGTCGGGCAGTGTCCCAGTCCGTCCTGTGGGTCCGTGGGCAGGGGGCTGACTGTATGGAAGACACTGTAGGGAGGGGGAGGGGTGGGAGGGCGGTTCACCACCTCCTCGTAGTCAGGTAGGAGGGAATTTGGAAGAAACCCTGGAAGTGAAGAAGAGAGGGACACATAAAGGACAGTTAGGATTAACAGAAAATGATTGCAAGGAAAACATGTTGCAACGTTGGCATTGAACCAAGAGCCGGTGGTTAAGGTTTCCTGCAATCTGGGGCATGAAACAAGGCCGTGTTTCATCCCACACCAAAACAAAACCGCAACTCCTAGTTCAAACAAAGGACTGGAGTGGAGTCAAGGTAGCGCTGCCAAGCAGTGACTAAACTCTCAGTTTGATGCAATAATTGCCACTGAGAAATATCCCCCCTAGCTGAGAGGGATAACCACAAAAATTCACCCAAGGTGCCATGTTTGAGTAAGCTTCAGCACTGGGGAATAACAATGCAATGTAGTCAGACAGAAAGGCAGAAGGAGAGAACTACTGAGACTGAAGTTGAGTATGTATGAAGCTTTAGTGCTCTCGTGTTTCATTGCACCACGGTAATGATAGGACTGAAATAGAAGGGCATTGCGCAATAATGCCATGTTGTTGACTACTACCAGTATAACGCTGTGCATCTGTGCAGCTCCTCCTAAGCTGTATCATGCCATGGTTAACACGGGCAGCACACCGTGCAATAACGTAATATGACGGTAACGACATCAATGATGGACTACCACCAGTCTGACGCTGTGTACAGAACACGGCGCTCTCTCGCGTTGTGGGTGTCGCGCCGTGCCACACGGGGAGCTCTGATAGGCGGGACTCTTACTGAAGTAGAACGGAAGGGAGGTGTAGTTGTGCGCCTCGCGGTAGGCGATGAGGTTGATCTCGTGCTGGCGCTGCTGCTGCTGCAGCCGGTGCTTGGTGCGCCGGTGGTGACACACGCAGCAGCAGCTCAGGATGAAGATGATGACCCACACCAGCCAGAACCCTGCCGGAGACAGAGACGCAGTAGAAAGACAAACATAGACATATGTTAATACATGTTATTCATATCTCTATGGTGAAACTACTGTAAAAAAGTACTGCTGAATAGAAGGAGTGACATATTGTTTTTGAAAGCAACAGAGAGCTACAGTACATTACTACTGTAAACATCTAGTGCCTGTACAGTGAATGCCAGAAGTGACAAATTGCTAGTGAATGTAATAGAGAGATGTAGTGCATCACTACACAGTAAAAACGTGGAGGCAGAGCCATAGACATTGGCCAACAACCCTCCAGGTTTGTTCTAAATGTTGTTCCATAGCAAGGATGTAACTGCATGGGAACTTTTGGTACCAACAGTGTACCATGGTGTCGATTGGTATTCTACATCCCAATCTGAGTTCACAGTTCATGTTGTAGCTCATTCATCATGGCAACAAGAGATATGCAAAGGACCAAACTCCTGGGATGAGGAGGAGGAGGAAGTGATATGCAGAGGACCTAACTCCTGGGATGGGGAGGAGGAGGAAGTGATATGCAGAGGACCTAACTCCTGGGATGGGGGGGAGGAGGAAGTGATATGCAGAGGACCTCTCCTGGGATGGGGAGGAGGAGGAAGTGATATGCAGAGGACCTCTCCTGGGATGGGGAGGAGGAGGAAGTGATATGCAGAGGACCTAACTCCTGGGATGGGGGGGGGGAGGAAGTGATATGCAGAGGACCTAACTCCTGGGATGGGGGGGAGGAGGAAGTGATATGCAGAGGACCTAACTCCTGGGATGGGGAGGAAGTGATATGCAGAGGACCTAACTCCTGGGATGGGGAGGAAGTGATATGCAGAGGACCTAACTCCTGGGATTGGGAGGAGGAAGTGATATGCAGAGGACCTAACTCCTGGGATGGGGGAAGAGGAGGAAGTGATATGCAGAGGACCTAACTCCTGGGATGGGGGAAGAGGAGGAAGTGATATGCAGAGGACCTAACTCCTGGGATGGGGGAAGAGGAGGAAGTGATATGCAGAGGACCTAACTCCTAGGATGGGGAGGAGGAGGAAGTGATATGCAGAGGACCTAACTCCTGGGATGGGGGAAGAGGAGGAAGTGATATGCAGAGGACCTAACTCCTGGGATGGGGAGGAGGAGGAAGGTCCTAGTACAGTAAATAAGCTTTAAATGAGTGTCAGAACTGACCTGTCTTTTTGAAAAATGTGCGGCGTGCATTCAGAACATGTACGGTATGTTCAGTACATGCATGTTCACGTACAGTGGTGTAAAGTACTTAAGTATAAATACCCACAAAACTACTTAAGTAGTACTTTAAAGAATCTGTACTTTACTTTTTATATTTTTGACTTAAAGTCCACATCATTCCTTAAAAAAATATACTTTTTACACCATAAATATTCCCTGACACCCAAAAGTACTTGTTACAATTCAAATGCTTAGCAGGACAGGAAAATGGTCCAATTCACACACTTATCAAGAGAACATCCCTACTGCCTCTGATCTGGCCGACTCACTAAACACAAATGCTTCATTTGTAAATTATGTCTGAGTGTTAGTGCCCCACTGGTTAACCGTAAATAAAAAAACAAGACAATTGTGCCATCTGGTTTGCTTAATATAAGGAATGTGAAATGATGTATACTTTTACTTTTGATACTTAAGTATATTTAAAACCAGATACTTAGACTTTTACTCAAGTAGTATTTTACTTGGTGACTTCACTTTAACTTGAGTCATTTTCTATTAAGGTATCTTTACTTTTACTCAAGTATGACAATTGGATACCTTCTCCACCACTGTTCACGTGTACAGGTGAATGTGAGGGTGCACTAATGTATGACTAAAATGCAAATGTGTTTCAGAGAATGAGAGTGAAAGTGAGAGGTAGAGAGAGCAAGTGTGTGGGTGTGTGTGATAGCGTAGAGAGAGAGAGAGCATGTGTGTGTGATAGCGTAGAGAGAGAGAGAGAGCATGTGTGTGTGATAGCGTAGAGAGAGAGAGAGCATGTGTGTGTGATAGCGTAGAGAGAGAGAGAGCATGTGTGTGTGATAGCGTAGAGAGAGAGAGAGCATGTGTGTGTGATAGCGTAGAGAGAGAGAGAGCATGTGTGTGTGATAGCGTAGAGAGAGAGAGAGCATGTGTGTGTGATAGTGTAGAGAGAGAGAGAGTCCTTACACCAGAGTTCATAGTAGTAACTGCAGCACTGTGACTCCCCACAGCAGTGTCCTGATTCGCAGACGTAGCTCTGGTTGTTCAGCCCCTCACAGTGCAGTACGCTCTGGAAGACAAGAAGAGACAAGTCAATAACAGGAGTGTAAAACCGTATATCCACCACCTGGGTCGTGTTCATTAAGTCACAACGTAGCGAAACCTTTGCAATGGACAACAGAAATAAGCTTTTCATATCGGACAAGCCCAGGTAGTCTCTTGCCGTTTCAGTCTGTTTTCTTCCGTCTGTTGCCTAGTGAATATGACCCAGCACCCGCCACTCAAATACTGATGTTAATTTTTGTTCGTCATCATCTTAATTAAAAGGAGCTACCCCTAGAATTTATCAGAATGTCTTCCCTATGTGGAAGCTAGGTGTATTGCAACGTCACTTGGCTGCATTCAAAACCAATCTCCCCCTCATCCCGTAACATGGCAGGGACTTGCGCTTGATCCTTTTACTTTCGGTCCACCAAACTATACTGAACCCCCCCCAAAAAATATATATATATTTTTAAATCGGAACATGCAAAAAGGTCAAAGATTTTACTGAGTTACAGTTCATAAGGAAATCAGTCAATTCAAATAAAATTAATTAGGCCCTAATCTATGGATTTCACATGACGGGGAATACAGATCTGGATTGGTTGGTCACAGATAACAAAAAAAATAAATTAGGGACTGACTTATAAAAATTAAGTCAGTATCTGCAGTGTGTGACCACCATTTGCCTCATGCAGTGCGACATCTCCTTCACAGTGTTGACCAGGCTGTTGATTGTGGCCTGTGGAATGTTGTCCTACTCTTCTTCAATGGCTGTGCGATGTTGATGCATATTGGCGGGAAGTGGAACAAGCTGTCGTACACGTTGATCCAGAGCATCCCAAACATGCTCAAAGGGTGACATGTCTGGTGTATATGCAGAACATGGAAGAACTACCACATTGTCAGCTTCCAGGAATTGTGTACAGATCCTTGCGACATGGGGCCGAGTATTATCATGCTGAAACATGTGGTGATGGCAGATGAATGGCAATGGCTCTCAGGATCTCATCACGGTATCTGTGTGCTATTAAATTGCCATCGATGAAATGCAAGTGTTCGTAGCTTATGCCTGTCCATACCATAACCCCACCATGGGGAACTCTGTTCACAACGTTGACATCAGAAAACCATTTGCCCACACAACACAAGTAATGTGCAGTTGTGAGGCTGGTTGGACATACTGCCAAATTCTCTAAAACAACATTGGAGGTGACTTATGGTAGAGAAATTAACATTAAATTATTTGGCAACAGCTCTGGTGGGCAGCTTCTTGATATGCCACACCTGTCAGGTGGATGGATTACCCTTGTTAAAGGAGAAATGCTCACTAACAGGGATGCAAACAAATTTGTGCACAAAATCTTAGAGAAATAAGCTTTTTGTGCATATGGAACCTTTCTGAGATCTTTTATTTCAGCTCATGAAACATGGGGCCAACACTTTACAGGTGGTGTTCATATTTTTCTTCAGTGCATATATTTTGTTGTTGAAAATATATTTCACAGCGATTTAGATTGTACAATGATTCCCTACACTTTTCAATGCTTGTTTTTTCACAAACTGAAATAGAGCGAAGAGTATAGAATTTTAGCAACCAGGAAAAGAGTGATTTCTACATTGGCCACTTGACTCCATTTCCACTAAATACACAGCAAAAGTCAAAACAGCTTTCCTATTTTGACAATTGATGTCGCTCCGTGGGAGAAATCGATGGGTAAATATATCGCAGCTAATCACAACACTGGCGGGTAAGTAATACTGTGAAACACTATCACTGCATATATATGATGGACATCTCTTGAAATTACAATGCAGAAATAAATCCTGTGTGTAGCACCTTCAACTCATGATAGCATTATGGAGCATTGACTGAAACACCAACTATAAGATCACAACATAAAACAGTTGAGCTATTCCATGTAAATATTCTACAAATGTTTATCTCTACAGAAATTGCTCAGGGGATTAGACCTAGGTCACCTGAGTACTACACTCACACAGATACTGTAACTGTATGGGACCTGAATAACAAATACATGTATTAATCAAACAACTGATGAACAACTAGTTAGTATAGCCTATAGACTATATCAAGACATTCAGACAGTTGATAGGCTAGTGATCACTCTTATTTGCATGTTGCCCTCTAGGGTTTAGGCTAGGTCACTTTAACAGCACTCACAGATACTGTACCTGACCAGAATAAACATTTAAAAAATGAAATAAGTCTCGCTCGCAAAAAAAAGATCAGTAACTGATTACTAGTGTTCAATGTAGCCATAAGGTCTGGAAGAATTAGGTCCAGACATAAATGGTAGTATTGAACCTCTCAATCATCCCTCTTATACATGGGCGCTAAGCTGGTTGAATGTCCACGGCTCAGATTTCCTCATCACTTATCACTTGGATTATAACGTGGAACACCTGGGCACGCACCACAAGATGTAGACTGGGGGGGCGCTAGTAGCCTCAGCCTCATACTACATTCAATACAACAGAGTGGACAGACAGACATGGCCCACCCTGGAACAAACACATTAAGTTAGTCTAGCCAAGAGAAACACAATGTACAAGCTGCTTCTGTTTGCGTAGATGATGGCCTAAATGTAACTCCAGTCAAACAGGAACTAGCCTGTTAGCCTACATCAGAAGCGTGTAGAACCCGATACATCAAAGACACACTTAAAATCAGTGGCAATACAAACGTTATCCTTCAAATCAATCCGTTTCTACATTCAAAGGGGACAGCAGGAATAGCCATTGATAAAGAATTAACTAAAAACCAGAAACCAGACAAGGAAGACAGCCAAGGAAGCCTCTAAATCAAAAACTGCTTCAGATTGTATATTGATTTATCAGGCAACCCCTACCAGGCTACACATTATCTTCAAGATTAGATTATGGATTAAATCCTGAGGAGAAATGTTAGCCAAGGTTTTCTATACCCGTTTCCTTCCCAGCTGGAGAGGCATAGCAGTCCAAAATTCCTAAATCCCACGGAACGCAAGTCCTTTCAACTCAAGGGTCGTTATCCTTCCAGTCCACAGAAGAAAAAAGTGAGAAAAAAAAGCACACACACACACCCCAAGCAAAATAGGGGACAAGGATTGCTCTAAGGAAATGTCCAAGCGGCAGTGGAGTGTGAGCTGCCAGCCAGAGTAGAGGACTGCATAGTAATGAAGAGTGGAGCACCTTCTGTATTCAAAACGGCAGGCGGAGTGTGTGTCCCCGAGTGAGGACAGTTATAACACAGGAATAGTGAAACCTAGCCACAGATCAACTTCACACACACACTAGCCTATGCGTTTCCACTAGGAAAGTCTGGAGCATTTCCGCAGTGTATCTTTTTAACAACCTCCCACAAATTGTTTACACCATACAACTACATTGTATGACATGGCATAAGCCCATCACAAAAAAAAAAAAAAAACAGGTTAAAGCTGAAAACTGCAGAGAAACTAGGCTACTGTTTGGTTTGGAGGCATTTCCAGTTCTGAAATAACTTGCACTGAGGAGATTACACAATAGTCTCGGGTCAGAGATCTTTGGCTTTAGAGGAGATCAAGAACTCCCTGGCTCCCAGCTGTTGTCGAGAACCAGAGTGCAAAGATATAAATAACCCTTAGGCCTATGACCTATACTGTATGACGTGATATTTTTGTTACTTGTTTTTGCATTCGTGCTAGGATGTTGGATCCAGTCCAGTTAGCACGATAGGCTAGGCCTAGAAACAAAAACTAAAGCCAAATCCATGTAAGAATACTAATGGCCAACAAATTGCCTAAGCGTAGCTTAAGAGATGAAAAAGCCTAGGTTAAGAGATGAAGAGTTACGTTTTTTTTGGGCGTCTGAATTTGCTATCGCCTAGGAGATGCATCAGACAAGACATTGAGACATTGACCCAACAAAGAATCTCGACAGACAAGATTCCTCAGTCTCTCAGCCTTCGACAATAGGCTGCTGCAGAATGGAACAACCGTCCCTTCTCGTACTACAGTAGAAGATTAGGGACGGGTGGATTGTGTTACTAACTCTGCCAAAGCCTACAGGCATAATAGAGATGAATTAAACGTAAAATCGACCATAATGAGAAGGTGCTGAAACAACCAGACATACAAGAACAGTCCGGTGTCACTACTTGACTATCAGATCATTGTTTTCTCTTGGACAGCTGCTAAAAAGTGGCTAAGTGGATTCTTGACCGTGTGCATATGATATAGCATTTGATCTGGCATGAATATGCACAAAGCCTGCAATACTGACAGACTATTGATGCTGTATACTAGTGTCTAAGCTAAATTATTTATGGAGGATCTCTACCTTTTCATGCAAAGAAGCATGTTAGTTTCAAATTCTTAGTCGGGCCCATCGCTAAACACTACAAAATGTCTTGAATGAAAATGAAAACCCAACTGAGTCTTTCTTAGGCCTGCAATAGAATCGTGGATTGCTCACGTAAGCTACATGACAGGCAAAGAAGACAAACAGCAAAGCATTCTTTTGCACTGACATATTGCATACAGGGTTCGCTACTGCGACCAAAACATTGAGATTTTTTTTTACCTGGTAACGTTAGTATTAGGTTCACTATTAGCTTTTTTTTATTATCATGATTTATTCAAACAGTAATGTGCAATTGACCAAAAATATAACAACTTTCTGAAGAGGCAACAATGGCACGGGAATGCCCCAGTCTGTGTCAGGGCTTGACATACAGGGGAGGTTTAGGAAGCCCTCGTCAGTGGCTTGCTTGGGCCAGTGATTAAATTTGTTTTACAATGCTATTTTAATCTAGGCTATATAATTGATCTATATAAAAAAAAATATGAATTTCCGAAGCCGTTTCTTCGATATGATGATTATTCACCACACACATATAGCCCATAGATAATCTGTCGGGGCAGAGAGCTCGCGGAGCTCAAATTTCTGGTCGTTGCGTGGAGCCAAGGCCAACAGTCACCATGGATGTCTTTAAAAATCAGACATTTCCTCTAGAGCAAGGCTCTCCAACCCTGTTCCTGGAGAGCTACTCTCCTATAGGTTCACTCCAACCCTGTTCCTGGAGAACTATGTTTTCGTTCCAATTCCAGGTAACTCCGGATTCAGTTAATCAACCAGCTAATTATTCCAATCAAGTGCACTAGATTAGGGTTGGAGCGAAAATCTACAATAGCTCTCCGGGAACAGAGTTGGAGTGAAAAGCTACAGTAGCTCTCCGGGAACAGAGTTGGAGTGAAAAGCTACAGTAGCTCTCCGGGAACAGAGTTGGAGTGAAAAGCTACAGTAGCTCTCCGGGAACAGAGTTGGAGTGAAAAGCTACAGTAGCTCTCCGGGAACAGAGTTGGAGTGAAAAGCTACAGTAGCTCTCCGGGAACAGAGTTGGAGTGAAAAGCTACAGTAGCTCTCCGGGAACAGAGTTGGAGTGAAAAGCTACAGTAGCTCTCCGGGAACAGAGTTGAGTGAAAAGCTACAGTAGCTCTCCGGGAACAGAGTTGGAGTGAAAAGCTACAGTAGCTCTCCGGGAACAGAGTTGGAGTGAAAAGCTACAGTAGCTCTCCGGGAACAGAGTTGGAGAGCCCTACGTCTATGCTCTTTGGTCCTTGAAAAGTCATTGAAGTTATGATTAGTTCATTTAAGCCAGACTTCATTAGCGTGTGTGTCGGGAACATGTTTATTTAGTCAGGCAAAACCCACATTATTTTTGAAGGTCAAATAATCCAAATGTCAATGCATAAGGCCTTTAAATAAATTCATTTTTCTTAAAAGTGGTAATGCACACTTTATGGCATAGATTTTCTCCTATACGCTATTACAACAATTAAATATAAAAATGTAGGTCCTTCACATTTCTTATTTAAAGATGTACTACGTAGAAATCACTCTGGCATGTCCTGGTTGCTAACATTCTAATAGTTCACCTAAATTCAGTTTGTGTGACAGAAATATAGTGTAGAGGCAACAATGGCACAATCTAAACCATTGTGAAAAATATTTCCCATAACCAAAAACACTGTATTTTCAGCTGTTTCAAGCTGGTGTACAAAACTGAAAGTAAAAGACGCCAGAGCAAAACTTAAAACAAAGAAATAGCGCACATAGAACCGATCTACCGCTTCTTAGACTTGCTTTCAATGAGGGATCTTTAACTCATATTTCTATGCGAATTTGGTCTGGTCGCCCAAAAAGTTACATATTGCAGCTTCAAGTGCTTGGAAAAAGTCCTTGAATTTGTCTGTATGAACCCTGTATAGGCTACTTGCTCAGGCCGCAAATGAATGATAAGTGCATAATTTCAATAGCAGCTGATTTTAACATTCAATTTCCTGTCAGATCTTGACCCGTGTCAGTATTTCTCTAATTTGGGTCAGTAGCGTTCAGTTGGCATTGGCCCGGTGTTCCAATGGCAAATTTACCTGAATGCCGAGCCCTGCTGTGTGTGGTACGTGTAGGACCTATATGTCGACCACTTTATGTAGCCGTTAGCGATGCTAATGATACCCTTACTGTTTTCGGGTAGATGGAAAGACAATTAAAAGTTAACTACAAAGTAGCCTATGCCTTCTTGGCAGAACCATGATTATTTGTATCAATCCAGTGGTCATTGTTTTGAAAACAACATCACAAGTGCGCTGCAGAAACACAGCTAGCCAAACAAGTGTATGGCTGGTGAGCATCTGAATTAAAAGGGTAACTACACAAAAATCTAAATTTCACAAATTCTCTCAACAATGGTCCGCAAATATGTTTTAAGAATTGTTGTGGATTTTGAACAGCAAATGTTTATTTTTTTGCCGTGATATCGTTTTGGTAGAGTATCACGTATCGTTTTTTTTATTTTTTATTCTGCCCTCTAGATGATTTCACAGAACACATGCCACTTTGAAATCTGCAATGAATACATTTAGCATTTTATTTTAAGTCTCTTTTCTGTTACAGTAAATCTATCAAAGAACAAGGGCATACTAATTTAAAAAGACGACTAGTCATTTTTAGCCTGGTTCTGCACAGAATGCAGTCATTATGGGACACCGGCCAGGTCATTGTCCATTATCTATTTTTTTATTAAAAGTTTAGTGTGAATAAATCGTGTGCTGGTGCCACCCACTGAAAAAGGTGGTAGCTGGAAAAAGTTAGTGTAGAACCCTGCATAGTTCACTTCCTATTTTGCAGATTCAATACTGACACAGAGCTGACTGGCAAGGGGAATGTACAGCAACAGTGTTCTAGAAGAGATATGTTCTGAAGAAAGTTCAAGGTTGGACAGTTAGTGCTGAACAGAACAGTGGTGACAACAAAAACAACATTCTCGACCACCACACACATTCAGCACTACTTTTCAAAGGGAAAAGAGGACGTGCTCAGGGAACTAGCCTATTTGTGGTTGGTGGTTCGCCAACAATACTCCCACGTGAAGAGTAACCACCTTGCAAGAGATCTGAAGTCTTGTTTTTGCAGACAGATATTAGGCTACACGTCTAAGCTGTAGCACAGGGGGCTAATGCAGTCTTGAAATGCAATGTACGGACAACCTGGGTTTGATACCTGGTCAGTTAGCCTCGGCCTACACAGTTTGGGAGTTTGAAAAATGAGGGTGACTGATGTAGGCCTAGGCCAAAACCAAGTAGGACAATGCAATCAATGTATTGTGTCACTCAATATTTCTCTCAAACAGAACTTGACAAATCCAGAGGTTAAACAAGACATTGGTATTAACATTGGCACCTGCACTCAGCAACCATATTCAGTCACCCAGAACTAAGGCAAGATGCCAGATACAAAATGAAAGTCTCAATGATGTAGCAGCAAACAGGGAGAACATTCAGATATCTGCGAGGGGTTGTAGCCTCCTTCCTAGAAATAAAGAAAAACATTATTAAATGAACTTTAGACTTGTGGGTGATTCCTCACAAAACAGGACCATGATTTTTAAAATTGACAAAATGTTATCATAGAAGGGTCCTTTAGAGGAAGGATTGTTGACGTAGATGACTATACCAAACATTAAGAACAGTTTCCATGATCGACTGACCAGGTGAAAGCTATGATCTCTTATTGATGCCACTTGTTAAATCCACTTCAAATCAGTATAGAGAAAAATGGGAGATGGGTTGAAGGACTTTTAAGCCTGGAGACATTTGAGACATGGATTGTGTTTGTGTGCCATTCAGAGGGTGAACGGGTAAGACAAAAGATTAAATTTCCTTTGAACGGGGAGTGGTAGTAGGTGCCAGGCGCACCGGTTTGTGTCAACAACTGCAACACTGCTGCATTTCTCTCTCACTCAACAGTTTCCTGTTTTTATCAAGAAGGACATCCAGCCAACTTGACAACTGTGGGAAGTATTGGAGACAACATGGGCCAGCATCCCTGTGGAACGCTTTTGACACCTTGTAGAGTCCATGCCCAGACAAACTGAGGCTGTTCTGAGGGAAAAGGAAGGAGGGACAACTCAATATTAGGAAGGTGTTATATTTTTTACCATCAGTGTATATTTGACATTTGTATCTTAAAGCATAATTGAGAAATAATGAATTGAAGTTGGAACATGACATTTTGGCATTACCCAGGCCTTTAAGACTCCATAATGTTTAATCTGCACTACAAAGGAAAAATTGGTGTCAAAGCTTTGCCGCCTGCTCTGTAATATGAGTGGTACTTTAATAAAAAAAATCACATTATATGAATATTGGAAAATACAAACATGAATATACAATATTTTTGGGGTCGAATGCCAGTTGTGAGAATTACCCAAAAGGAGTGCTGTGATTTGCTTCTATATCAATTTCTTTGTATAAAATGGTCCATAATTTAAATAACATTACTTGTAGTAATATTTATCTGAACCTTTTGCAGGGATATCTTTCATTATCTAATGATAACAAAATGCTTACAATGCTCTTGTATATGAGGGGGGACTTTGTGTGTCATGACAGACTGAATTTAAGCCAGGTTCATAACAAATGGGCACTCTAAAATGTCCAACTTCAGTGTGTTCAAGACAAATGGGAACTAAAAAGAGCTCCAACTGGGAAAAAACTTTTTGATTGGTCATCCAACTTGGCATCTTTCTAGAGCTCCGACTTTCCGACCTGAAGATCACTGACGTCATTATTTGACGTCGTTTTTACCCCAGCATTTCCAGTGGTCTTGAAAGCACGACAAGAGCAGGTTAGCGTTTTTCGATATGAATCTTGTTCTGGAGGCAGCTCTGCAGAGTGGTAACTAGCTGGCACAGCCACAAAGTCATACACATTTTTGTTTTCATCAATTTTTTTAAATTTTGACTTTGCAGATGGTCCATCTAGCGGAAATAGCTCAGTTCTGCCTCATCCCAATAACCGTCAACCTGCGAATTAAGACCAGCGATAGCTAATCTGTTTCACTGATAACCTCTTGTATTAATGACTACAGGGACACGAACGATGATGAATCCCCGTCAACAACTCCAGTGTATTCCATAACAAAGTGAATTACAGTACAGACAGGTTGGTTGTTTAGCAACAAAATCGACGCGTGTTCAACGTTTATTGGAAAATAAATGCATTTGCACAATGAGCACTTGTCTCAAATACACCGTTACAGTTGTTGGTTAGCTAGCAAGCATTTTTTTTGTACATGTTAACATTGACATAATCAGTCAAAACACCTGAAAACAAGACACGATATAAAGAACAAGATAACACTAGCTGAAACGAGACACCCACGATTCCCTTCATTGCAGCTTCTTGTGATTGGGTGGATTCGATTATGCTGAGCCGCGGGGCACCGGTCTATGGCCGGTGACGTGAACGGGCAAAAAGGTGAGGGAAGAGCTCCTTTCTCAAATGGAATAGTAATCTGCGCTGCTCGGTCATCGTGAATCGTCCAGAAACATACACCTATTTTCCAAAAAATATGTGTGTTCAACTTTAAAACTAGTTTATTGGGAAGGCAGATACAAATTTGTATCAAAGGCGAACACTTTCGCATGTTAAAAAGCAATCTCACCACGTGCTTAATTACGCC
This sequence comes from Salvelinus fontinalis, assembly GCF_029448725.1. Taxonomy (NCBI): domain Eukaryota; kingdom Metazoa; phylum Chordata; class Actinopteri; order Salmoniformes; family Salmonidae; genus Salvelinus; species Salvelinus fontinalis. The sequence continues at coordinate 2,028,229 of NC_074667.1, forward strand.
GTTTATTTGAGCCGACTTCAGTGAGCACCTGGCTCATGTTCGGGAGGCAGCCCGGTTCTAAAACCAATACAATCAACTTTACATTATGCAAAACACGCCTACTCGTGCCAGATTAACCGAATCCCCTCATTGTTACTAGCTAGTTGGCTGTTAAGAATCATAAAGCAGATTCCGGTCACATCGATGCACGCGCATCATTTTCGTTACAACAGCCAAACCGTTTATAAACGGCACTTATATATTTGCATTGAAACTGCATGTGTAACAAACATCAACTAATCATTGTTTTTAATAAGACAGCTACTGACTTGTTGGCTAGTAGGATGATAATGCTGTGTGTGGCGAGATATTTGATAACTGTCAACCAATTAGACAGCTGTCAATGGGTGCGGCTAGAGAAGTTTGCTTAACATTAAGGTCATTAAGGTTAGTGACTAACAGTAGCCATGTAGCTAACGTTGGTTACTAAAGCAGCACATACTTTGTCGATTTCCGTCAACGCTAGCTAGCAATATGGCTAAGTGCCTGTGATGCCAACTAAATAGCTGACTGAACAACTAGTTAGCTAGCAAGATAGCTAAAGCTAGCTACAGCGGTCGAACTTAGAAGTTATACCCAATACACCCAACCGAGACTAGTCAGCCAGCAAACTTGTAGGAAAACAGCTGGCCAAATTAATAACTAGCTACCTAACAAAGTCGCTAGCCGTATATGCAACTTTACTAGTTACCCAAATAAACAACATGCACGACCCGAACCAAAAACAAATCCTGGCAGACTCAAGTCCAAATCTTACCTCGTCTAATGTCGCGTCGGAGGGGCTGACAGCTACAACGTGCAAAAACAATCCCATTTTAAGACCCGCACCTACAATCTCGTTCATTCCTCCGACCTGACTCGTGTAAAAACATAAGCGTAGACGTTTGTTGTCCACTTCACAAATCTTAACTAGTTTGACATTTCGCTTACGGCTTTACCGGACGCACTGAAAGACCACGCATGCGCTGCCTCCTTGCTACTGCGTAATTTGATATGTCAAGGAGGCACATTGGGCGAATTCGATTAATCTGGCCCGGGGCACCCCGAGCGTAGAATTTGAATACTAGAATGATTTGAACGTTCTTGTGATGGTCCAAAGATCAGCCATGTTGGTCAGGGAGTTGTTCAACCATGGTTTGGTTTGCCAGTGCTGTGATAAGATAGTGTGTAAAACAATGAATGTGAATAATTTATCTGCACTGTATGTGTGTTAGCCAGTGTTAGAGGAATGATTCCATAAATTTAGCAAATTAACTGCCAATATGCCAAAATTCCATTTAAATAATGCAGTCAATCCACAGCCATACTCTGGCTCAAATCAGTTGATGGGACTTAGATAAATTGTAAATACAACAATTACTAATATTGCATCATATAATAGCGCACACAGCTTTCCAAAAAAACAAAACCAGACATTTATGGTCTTTTTACACATGAGGCGAAAGCGGGAGGGAGCAGCAGCCTTCTCAAATGAACAGTAAAGTAGATTGCATTTGTTTTGAAACTGGGCTGTCTCCCGGGCGTCAGCCAGGTGCCCCGTTCAAAGCACATGGTGAAGTCAGCTCAGAACAAAAGTGATGTAATTAAGCACATGGAACAATGAGTAGGATTCTGTGTTTTCACATGCAAAAGTGATTGCTTTTGCTAAAAATGCTTTATCTGTCTTCCCAAAGAAAAATAGTTTGAAAAATTCAAACATACAGTATTTATTGGAAAAGAGATGTATGTTTCTGGACCATGCACCATGCTGCCTTGACTACATGATCGAGCAGCACAGATTACTGTTGGATTTGTGAAGGGCGCTCCTCCCTCACCGCTTTTGCCCGTTAATGTCAATGGCCATGGGCTGGGCTGGGTGTGGCGTACTCGGTCACATCTTTAGTTCCATGTGCGCAACGTGATGGGTGTTGAGTTGCGTTTCTCACCACCACTCACTTTGCAGGCTGACCTATGGTGAAGCAAAAAGAGCCCGCTGGCTCTTACCTCAGCCAATCATATTTGAGAGCGAGGACAGGCATTAATGAAAAAGAACAGAGGTTTAATATTCAATTCTTTATAGTAATAAACCAATAATAAACACAAAGTTGTAAAAACAAGGATTCCTTAAGTGATTGTTAAAAGTAGTGTTTAATATTTCTGTAATCACCATTATCTTCATAAAAACATACCAAGCAGTCACCATGTATCTTAAGTGTTTTTCCTTCTGTAAAATGAGATTATCATACAATTCAAGTCTAAAATCACAGTTGACATGTTGATATGACACTGTCTGAAATCTGCATACATAAGCATGATCTTCACCTCACCACTATCACCATCATAATTTGTCTGTAAAAATATAGAAATATATAACTTATGCATCGCCTCATACCACCAGTGTTAAAAACATCATCACCAGTCACCAGTCTCTTTCCTGAGGTTCCCTGAAAGGTATTCCCAGATGGGTGAAGACATCCTTCTCAGTGAGTGTGGGTAGTGGTGTCCCCCCATACACCTTCAAACTTCCTTGTCTCAACACGTCACTGTTCAATGAGTGCTCTGATAGGCTCATGCGTTTTGTCTTGGCCAATGCCCTCATAGAGCGGTTAAAATGTGCCGAGCCGGTGAAGTACATGAGGGAGCAGGCGAACTCGCCGTAGGGCACCACGATGATGTCGAGGCGGCGGTGGAGCCGGCCAGGTCCTGGCAGACGACACACACCCATATACTTCTTCTGCTCGCCACTCTCCTCATGGCTGACTAGGTCGTCCGTCAGGAAGCCTGAATAAAAAAAATATTTAAGAACAAGAACCGGGTCGCATTCATTAGGGCACACCGTAGCAAAATGTTTTGAAACAGAAAACACAAACGATCACGCCTAATGAATTATGATCCAGCTCTCAGCTTATCCCACTATTAAATACTTGAAATAAAAAAATTAATGATGAATAATATCATGTTGAAAGAAGATGAATTGTCAATACAAGAGAGAAAAAAAACTTAATGTAGCTATAATTGGTTGGGAATTCACCGACAGTTAATAAATCAAATGTCCTGTATTTGGACGTGCCCTCCTACCGCTCTGGTGAAGGCTCTGTAACACTTTGCTAAAGACACCCCGGTGGGACTTCCCGTCTGGGTGAGAGATGAGGACGTCAACATCTCCACACGTGTCCTTCCCCCGGCGGTACGAACCACAGGCCATGGCCAATAGGCCCGGGTCCAGAAACTGAGCTGCCTCCTTCACCTACACAGTAGAAAAGGACAGGGATATGGTAAAGTTTGTCATGGAATAACAGGGCTGCCTCCTGCACATATAGATACTGTACAACAGGAGAGGAACAAAGTAACAGTTTGCGATATCCAATAATTGTTTTGAGTTGGTAGCCCTTTACACTCGTACCTGTACCCGTATATGTGTTGAAAATGGCAGATTTAGGCACTAATAAGCGGCTAAATTGGGACGTAATAGCTGTACAGTAACTATACATGATGTCAGAGCTCAGGCTATGCGCTTCACAGCGCTGTATGGGTTTGGACTGACAGCCATTCTGAACTTGAGAACCGCGCGCGTTAAGAAGTTGCCACCATCTCTCCCAGTACTTGGGCAACATTTGCAATTTTTTGAGGGAAATGCTTTAAGTTAAGAGGACTCTATGTACTTTGAAAGATGAGACATTGAAGATTATTATAAATACCACTTTTGATGTCACACAAGCAAACCAAACACCCGTGAGTCCAAATGTGCACTTCACATCTCCATATCATAAAAGTCATGTCATATACAGTGTCAGCGTTTATGATCACTATGTTTGATGTACAGTTACAATGTGACATGGCGTCATACCCTGAGTTGTTCTGAACAGAATGAGCCTGTTTGTTTATTCTGAAGATAATTTGCCACCTGAATGCACTGACTCGTTTCTATGTACCAAAATTACAATCCGTTTCTCTGAATGACCTGGTGAAAGCCTAACTTATAACTTAGCTAGTCATGTTGCCTATAGAACAAGCTTTCAAATCATGCCCACATGACCCAGATTGTGATTTATAATAGACTGTTTTGGGATTGTGTAAACAGCAACAGTAATTGTGTGATGGTGGGATGTGATGGTGGGAATGCAAGGTTGTGTTTTAAACTAAACAACTACAAGTGTGCTTGCTCTAGTTCCTCAATGGCACAGCTAGGAGAGGTCAAAAAGTACCTTATAGTTGAAGACTTCTTTGAATCATAAAAGTGCATTGAAATTGCTTAGGAACTGTGCACACTTTGGATAGGTGTGTGGCAACTTGGAGACACCAGTTAGTCCTCTCACTCAAACCCTTGTAACTTTTTTGTCTTATGTTGCACCTACCCCACATTTTTCAGGAATACTGTTATCATGTTACTGAATGTATCCAGAGTATTTTCAGATTTCCTTATCAACAAATGCGGTGAAAAGTACAGTAAACATAAAATGCACATAAAATCAACAGTGTAATGTTTGGATTCAGTCTTGTGTCAGGTGAACTGTTGTGTGCTCACCTTTGGTCTAATTATTTTCACATTATCTTCAAACTGTTCCCTTTCAATTGCTACCATGGTTATGCATATGCTTTTCATATTTATTTTGTAAGAAACATTTCAATTTAGCCCCATCCATATAGGCCAAGTGTAAAGGGTTAATGACTGAATCATTCCAGACTGGGCCATTTTTGTGCTTATTTACGATATTGTAGTCGCATTCTCATTAAATATTAATTGTATGGCAAAAAAAAATACAAATAAGGCTTCATTCATTCAGACTTCATTTTCAACATGATACAACCTAACTGATAAAACGGCACAGTTTTGATTTGTAAAGCTCAATTAGAGTATAGTCTTGCACATCATGATATATAATCAATGTCAAATATCACAATATTCAATTTAATCACATAAAATCGCCCAACTCTAGACCACACTGAATTAGCTCGTTCCACATACAGTGAAAAATGTTACCGTTTGGGATACAATATATGGTGGGGGCTCTCTCACCTATACAACAGGAACATTTTGTTTGTTTGAAATACAGTCAAATCTATGGTGGGGGTAGCCTGGGAATCCAAATTGAATCGCTGTTTCCCTATTGTTTTTCTGATACACTATTGTGTTTCACTATTGTCTCAGTTAAAAAACAACTGTGTAAAAGAGCAATTCAGCTTGGATCCCAAACCAGTGGTGGGGAGGACCACTTTGCATACAATGCATTTATGGTTATGGGTTCTAGACTATGTTTCAAAGTTTTCCCCAGTAATGTTCTCTCAGGGGCCTTCATTATAACAGAAAGTTTGGTTTGTTTCTCGTTCATATTTGGACTCAAAATAACATGTTGTACACGTGTTGAATCTTCAAGACAAGTCCTCAAATTGTATTTATATTACCTACTTGAAATTAGAAAAGAAAATGGTGTATTTTCATAAAGCCTTGCCGGTCAACAGGTAAGCATTAGCCGTATTCAAGCAAGCCAGATACATTTTGACGACACTACATATTATCTTGACAAGCCACAAGTCAAAAGGACACATGCTATAGTCATCTTTCTAATCTGCACTTTATATCTGGCAGCCACGAAAGCAACAGGGAAATCCAAGTAATACTATATGAAAACAACTGGCTTTGTACCCGGTGCTCCCAGTGACCAGGGCCACATTTCATTCCAGGATTATGTTCCCTCCCCTTCACAGATCTGATAAGACTGGACAGGTGAAAGCAATAAGGCGGAATCACAGAGCTAGATAGAGGACCCATCTTTGTATCTGTGCCATTATACATGCTACAATCTCCATTTTAAAGTAGTCCATTTTCTTCTTCTTCATTGGCTGATTGCTCCCAACTCATAGGACTCCCCACGCAGTTGACTACTTTAAAGTGGTGAAAGCCCTCAATGGCAATGTCCATGCTAAAACGGGTTATATCCATGATGAGTCCTCTATCTGTATGGGCGGAATCTACAGTAGATGAGTTCTTGCTTTACACCCACCCAGTTGTCTCAGATCCATGAAAGGGAGTGAACGGAGGCAGGGGGGAGGAAACACCTTTCTGGAATGGAACACAGCCCTGGTATCTGCTGACATATGATGCGCCAAGTTTCTAAGAGTGAGTTCCCCCCCTTTGGGATACGGCCGGCAGGACTCTGACAGAGAGTGGGATGTCTGCTTTCTCCATCACACACAGACCAGGCTAGGAGAACTGGACTGACAGTCTGCTTAGGGGCCAAGGCAAACTTAAAACATCTGAACTTGGCTTTGAGGTTCCGTAGCATTTCACTTTACAAGATCTCTTGTTCGCAAGGGGGTTAGAGTACTGGACTGGAGACACTTTCCTAAAGAAACTCTCTTAACCCCACTAGATGAAGTGGGAAGAAGAGGTCTGTTTAGTCTATAACTAATATACTGTTAGAATGTTACATTTTAACATTGATTGACCTTTAATGTGGGTGCTTGAGACAATAAGAGGGAGATGTGTTACCGTTTTTTCAATGGTGGCTGCCTCTTCTCTGGGCATCCGGTCCAGAAAGTCGTCGTAGTGTTTGAGTCCAATTATTTGGTTGTGGTTCAGATTGGCCTTGGTGCGGATGTCCTCCAAAGTGCGGAACCCCTAAGATGGAAAATATATATATTTTTTTTATCTCATGTCAAATCGATTTGTATCACACTATCAAACACTAAAATAACTGCACACTCCACAATACAAAAATAACAAATCTTACACAGTCATAGCAGTGTTGCATGCAAAATCAGAGAGCGAGAAAGAGAGACACACACAGACAGAGAGACTGACTGTGTGACAACCAATCCATCTAACCTGTGTGTACCAAAGCTGGGCAGTCTTGGCCCCTGCCCCCCAGATATTGGTGAACATCTCCAGTACTGGCACTGCCTCTCCCAAGTGATCTATCTTACGGAGGTGCCCACTCTCCATGATCTCCATGACCTTGTCAGCCATCTTCTTGCCAATGCCCTGGATCTTACAGGCCTCCTGAAATTTGACAGGCATGGTTTAGTTAATTACAAGGAGTTAAAAGGCCCACTGCAGCCATTTTTATACTAATATCAAATCTTTCTGGATAAAAATGATGTACCTTACTGTAATAGTTTTCCATTCAAATGGTCAAAAATAAACAAAAATGGATTTTAATCAAAAAACACATTTTCTGAAGCAAGAATTTAGCAAGGACTGTCACAGTGGGGAGGGAAAACAGAAAACTAGCTGTTATTGGCAGAGAGGTTTGGAACTCTGTTACTGGTCTACTAACTAATTTACCAAGCTAAAACTCCCATTCTTTGGGGAAAAACCTGGGTGAAGAGAGGAGCTGTGCCAGCGTATTTTATTTGTTACTTTAATTGCTATCATTTATGTATTTATATTGCAAGAAATGGCAGTTACAGGTGTTAAAAAATGCAAATATCTCTAAGTTCAAACAGGGGGGCACTACCCTCCTCCAGGCCTCCCCCCGCCGGTACTCAGCAGCACAACCTTATTAATAAAACCTTGTCAAACCAAACCATTAGTAGGTCCTGTGTAGATTGTGTTTTCAACAAATGAAGCAACTATCAGGAAATAACATTGATCACATTGTCACACTAACTCCACTATACACGTCATGTTGCTTTTCCATCAGCATCTCGTCAATGTGACGTTTTACTTGCTACACAGAGCATGTTGTTATGAGAGTGGAGAGGAGCAGAGGGGGAGTGTCTGTATTCTATTTTTCCTACTGTAATATACATATTAATTGATTATGCGTAAGTACAATAGCTTTGGCCCAGTTTTTCGCAGGTACTAGTGGTTGTACTAAATTAGCCTCTAATTTTACAAGTTGCTAGATAGTCAATGTAGCTAGCTAGCTAGTAGTAGCAGCTTCGTGACTTCAGAAATCTATGTAAATAACCATCGGTGTATAGCTGAGGCCATTCACAAGATAGAATGAACACGATTCTTGAACTTGACGCAACACGCAGCTATCATTGATTTAAAAGGAAGCATTTCCTCAATGGCTTCATCGGCTGTTGTACAATATGATACAAAACACAGTAAAACAGAATTTTTGCTGCACTGGGCCTTTAAAGACTCCTTTCAGATCACTTGAAATTGAACCAGCAGCAATCAATGTATGCATCCATCAATACACGATTCATGCACCCATCTTGTCAATAACAGGGATGCAGTTGCGTAAACCAACCAACCCCATTTCACAATGTTCTCTATTCACACAATAGTGTGAATAGAGAGACAGGAATTAATTATGATGACACAAATACAAAATGGCCGACCATAATCACCAACTATGCAGATATGGGACTAAATAACCTACCTCATAGGACGTGATAGGCTTGTGGTAGCTCTTGAGGGCGTTGACGGCTTTGGAGTAGCCCAGCGCTCTCCATCTGTCCCCCTGGTGCGTGTAGGCCTTGGCCAGCACCTCCAGTTTATCTGTGATGTGCTTGTTGTGGTTGTCAACCTTGGACTGGGAGGACTGGGCACACACCCACTTCCCTGAGAGAGGCTTCTGTTGGGGGTCTGAGGGGGCAGTGGTGGTACTGGGGGTCTCGTCCTTGGGGTGCAGGCCACTGATCAGAGCCTCCAGATCGCTCTGGGAGACGCCATATTCATCTTTAGTGTCTTGGACCTATGGATACATGAAGTAAAGAAGTGTATGATTAGGGCCAGAAGAAGCTATCATGCAGTGACAGGGTTATGGTTAATGGTTATGTGGTCGTCAACCTACAGTCTCTGTTGACTCATCTGGTTTTATTTCATCAGAGATCGGCTGCTTCATGTCCTGTGTGGCTGGAAGTGGGATACTGTTGAGCATGTCTTCTTTGACACCGTCCTTTGTAGTTTCCATGTATTTGTCTGGGCTGAGTAGGCTGTAGTCTGTTGTATCCAGCAGTCTCTGCTCACTGATGCAGGTGCTGAGCCAGGTGCACTTCAACAGATAAACTCCAGAGGGCAGCCTGTCCACTTTGAGCAGCCTGAGAGCCCTGCCACAGTCCATACTGTCATCCACTACTACATGAGTGACTGTGGGACAGAGGGAACTCTCAGTTTGGCCTCCATTCTGGACAATCTGTCTCTGGAAGATCTGACATCTGGCGTTCCCGATGCTGGCTGGTAATATGTGTATGGTGACGCCCTGGAAAGCACTCCCTGAAATGGGATTGTGAAAAAGTAGTTTTACACACACACAGGGCTTGTTCAACATCGACTGCTGACTGATCTACAAATCTAGCGTCATAAAATCATTATTATTTGTAGATCTGTCAATCAGTCACAATGTGCCCAAAATGCATTACGAATGTGATGCTCTCAAACACGGCCCACACCTGTAACAGGTACAGTTTCATTCCTCTTTGGTGGGGGAGCATCCTTTTCCTCACGTGCCCCTGCTCTCTTCACTTTGGGGAAAGCTTTCATAATTCCGTAGGCAGACATTTCGCCAGGGAAAGGGGAGCCCTGAAAAATATAAAACAGAATGTGACAACTGACACCGGCTGGCTGGCTAGCTAGCTAACTTTAGCTGACTAGCTAAGTTAGCTAGCAAACGGACAACAACAGCGGCATTTAACTGTTTTGAACAGCTGGGATTCACTCACTCCACTGAAATATGTTACGTTATATACTTATTAAACTAATTTACTATCATTGGTCGATAAACTCTTGAAAATACATGTTTTACCCCTTTGGACGACCAAGACACAAACCAACGTTACAATGCAGATGGTTTAAAAATAATTTAACTTCCGGTTCGATATAGACCTATTTTTAGTTTTTGCACGACAAAGTTAAATATTTTTCGAGAAAATATTGTAAAACATTATGTATTATTTATTGAGTAAATGTAAACATGTTTTTGACAGATTATGGAGTTTAAAAAAATGAAAAATGTATTGTACGTTTCACGATGACCTCCGTTGCCGTGGCTACACGTGATGTTTCAGGAAATGTCCGTTTTTTGCAATATGGCTGTGCAGAGCTGGTCAGATCTTCTAAAAGCATCCACGAAAACCGCTTTAATACACGATGGTGAGTGAAACAGAGAGATATAGACAAGTTATCATCATTATTGTGTTTTGTATCACAACATTTACCCTTGCATTCATCTAGTAAGACTTCAGTGTCAATTATAAGCTCGCTAGCATTAGCTGCTAACTAACACTTACTTTCACTTAGCCTAGCAAATCTGTTTAGCAAAGATGAAAGCTAGCTAATTCACATTTAAATTTATTTCTATTGGTGCTTTCCAAACCTCTTTCCAGGGAAAAGGAAGGTACACTATCTCTTTACAGATGGGAAAGAAATGGCAGAAGAATATGACTTGACAACAGATGAGCTCCTTGGTAAGTTTGTTTCAGATTAGACATCTTCTAAAAAAGTATCCTGCATTAGCGACATTGCTTCCTGTGCATTATATTATTTCCACTCTCAGCTGTTGTTACTTACATGTATTCTTACTTTGCAGTACGAAAGTGGCGTTCAAAAAGCACCTTGAAGGGACAGGGACCATGGGAGATAGAAGTCGGAGAGCCAGTCCCATCTACTGTAGCCTGTTTGGAATCAGATGTTATCAAGGAAAACTGTTCAAACGTGAGTTGTATTATACAATATTTACATCTGTTATATTTCAGGCCATGATCTAAATTGCTAATTGATTCTAGTTCACTATCACCAACAGTACTCATCCAAATGTGTCAACTGATACTTTTACGATCGTGGAATTAACTTAATTTTCATAATTTCACTATTAAATTAATCATCAATAATCAGTATGCATTTAACAGTACAATGCTCTGTTGTATTTCCTCAGCCTGTATTTATGCGCAAAGACACAAAGACCAGTTTCCTGTGGAGAGTCCGGAACCTTCCCTACCCCAAAGAGGTCTACAATATTTCAGTGGAGCCTGATCAACGATGCTGCATCATACGAACAAATAACAAAAAGTAACATCCGAATAGCCTCTATTCCACTCTCATGCCAAAATGCTTTAAAAGTTAAGCATACAGTTGATATGTTTCCCCTCCTTGGAAATCTACTGATAAACTGCTAGGCCTATATCACTTCAGATATCGTTAACTACAGGTCCCTGAAAAGTGATACCACATTCAAAGTCTACATAATTTCTACAGTTGTAACTTCTTCACAATGGAGAAGGCCTCCTATATTTTCCTTTATTTTCTTTGTCAGTGCTTGTTACAGTTCCGCATATGTACGTGAGGCTGGCTCTCCTATAGGTGGCACTGTTGACATAAATATTGATCTCTTGCCTTCAAGAAACCCTTTTCTCACTATGGTGCGTTATCCTTTGCAGGTACTACAAGAAGTTTAATGTTCCTGATCTGGACCGAAGCCAGCTGCCATTGGATAGTTCTGCGCTCAACTTCACCCACGCCAATAACACGTTAATCGTCAGTGTAAGTACTCCTGACAACAACAACAACTAACAAACCAACTACAGTACTTCTCAAATCCCACCTTGGGTGATTTTACACTGCAAGTCTTATATCCAATATACAGAAACTGATAGGCAAACTTGAGGCTAAACTGTAAGTTGATACTGGAGACTAGATTGAAACTATATAGTTGTATTCGTCTCACTTGTATCAGAACACACCTATAAACTCAAGGGATCGAATCATTGAATTAGTTAGTAGGCTATCCTAATGTTTGTTCTAAGTATCTGATGAAGAGATTGACCGTTACTTTATGTGTATACCTATCATAATCGGTTTCTCTGTGCTATTCGATTTCTTATTCCTTGTGTTTGTTCAAATTGGCACCCTATTCCCTATATAGGGCACTACTTTTGAGCCCGACTCTGGTTGAAAGTAGTGCACTATATAGGGAATAAGGAGCCTCTGTGTTAACCCACTTCAGGCCAAACATTACACTACAGGATGTACATGGAAGGGAAAGGGGTTTCTGTAGAGGTAATTACCTATTCTGTCTTTCCTTTCAAGTACAAGAAGCCCAAGGAGATATTAACGCTTGAGCACGAGCTACTCCGGGAGGTGAAGAAACTGAAGGGAACCAATGAAGGGGACGTCGACTGCAAAACTCAATGAAGTCCCAGTGTGGATCTGAGGGGATGTCACTCAAACAAGTCGTTTTTGATTTGCACTGGTGATGCAGTATCCTGTATGTTTTCTACTCTGATTTCTGGTTCTCAAGGGGATTCCACTATTGGAAAAATTTTGCGCAGTGCCTTTTCCATACTTTCCATTGTGTTTATTGCGGTCGAGGCGGGGGGGGGATGTTGAATTGAGACAGTGAATTACAAACATAGTTACTTGTTTAAACTTGTTCGTTTTTGAAAGAACACTTACAAGTGTTCTATCAAAAAGATATTTGAGAAATGTCACTGCTGTTCTGTAAAAAGTTCTGAATTGTTGTTGTCGAGATACGAACAATTATTGGGTTTAATACGTGATGTTGTCCGTTGAAGATGAATACAATTCCATAACATTGTTAACAACTGTCTCTACATCTCTCCCTTCCCTTAACTATGCAAACTATTAGTTGTTAAAATAGTCCAAACGCAGAGAGTTCATCCCCCTCCCACAATTCTTGGTCTCCTTCCCTTGTAAAACACTTTAACACACAATGCCTTTTCCCTATTCTTTCCACACACACAAACACACACACACTGTTCTCGACGGGGTCGCCCTTACAAGCACGTCCCATTTGTGTTAACTGAATACCCTTATGCTCATGATTGTGCAGCCCAGAGTAGGCCACCCTGAAAGCCATTATGGCCGAGCTAGCCAGCACTAGCAGGCCTTACTGGTCCCCTGAGCCTGGACCTGTCCTCCAGGGGGTGACTTTACCGGCCCAGAGTCCTCCAACAAATCCTCTCGCAAACCCCAAGACTGGGGATAGCCAAGGATAGGTATGGAGCTTGGATGACAGAAGCACTATATTACTGGGAAGTGAAGAAGTCGTATACTTCTTTGTAAATATAGGTTCTTGCATGACAGTAGTACTGAATTACTGCAAAGTGGAAAAAGGTTGTAGTCTCTTTTGTAAATCGAGTACCACACTGAGCCACAGTGAGAAACGTTATCTGACTGAATGCTTGCTAACTTTGACCATCAAACTCTAGGGAGATGAGTAACAAGACATTATATCTGACTAAGTTAATATGACTGAGGTTTGACCATCAAAGTTTGATTGAATGAAATGAAAAGTGAAGTGAAATTTGACTGACTTTTTACCACAATGTGTTATTGTATAGCAGCTTACCTAGAGCAGTTCAAAACGAAACATAGATGCTGCATGAAAAGAAAACAATGCTGCAAAAAAGGAACAATTCCATTTAAATATAGATTCCTCTAACCTAGTAGTGATTCCTTGCATTTCTATGACTCTATGTGCCTAACCAAGTGAGCAGTACAAGGGCTAAAGACGGCGACAAAACCACAGGTCACTCACTATTGTGCTTTGCATACTTCCTAAAGGGGAGGAGATATGTCATGGGATTTGGGAACCAGATCCAACCAAAGCATAAGATCTGAGAAAAAAAGGCTCAACTAATTTCTCAAATCAAGAGTGGCTGTTGGATTGCTTTGACTTTGTGTTGTCCAAATAAAATATTGGACACGGAATTAAACGACCATTTGGAGGGTGATTTGCGTACACTGCTGTCTTTTCTCATTTGTCAGAGCAGGATAATGCCTCAATTAAAGTGCCTGATGTGTTCTAGTAGCCATTGAGCCATGAGGATAGCCATTCATCTCTCAATAGGAGTAACAATAATAACACTAAAAATTCAGGGTTTTTATCCTGTCAGATTTATTGAACCTTTTTGATCACAGCTTTTAGTTGTCCTCAAAGCTGGCGACGCTTTGCGCTTAGCTATATATTGAAAAACCATTCTTTATATTTGGAATCCGACCTTTAGCAAACAACCAATAGGACATCCAGACTTCAAACAGTGAGAACGAGAGAGAAGGGAATAGAGAGGGTCTGCTCTGATTCTGTTGTGCAGCCAGGCCGACCGGGTCTTCTTCCCCGTCATCTGATTCTGTTGTGCAGCCAGGCCGACCGGGTCTTCTTCCCCGTCATCTGATTCTGTTGTGCTGCCAGGCCGACCGGGTCTTCTTCCCACTGTCATTTGGCCTCTGCCGGTCATGCTCAGTTGCTCCTGGGAGAGAGAGAAGGGTTTCTTTCTGCCTCGTCCTTTCATTCCCGAATGCCTCTTCCCAGCCATTCCCTCTTTCAGCCGGTGCCACATTTTGCCACACTGAGCCCCGGTGCTCTTTCGCTTTCTCTCCCTCCATCCCTCCCTCCTGTGAGACTAGCTTCTTTTTGATAACTGACCCCTCCTCGTGTTATTATTCGAACCCACTATTGTATAACATGTCCTTTTATATGAGGGCCACAAAGGGCCCATTTGATCACAGGGTTACGGTGTGTGATCGTGAGATATGCAACTACATGGTGGTAACCTTTGTCTCGAAAACAAAATTGTGGGCTGACCTCATCTGCTTTTAATGCATAGCCCCAGCTATTCAGGCCCAAGTCTCACTCGCTGAGCACATTGAATTGCAGTAGCCTGACACAGATATTGCCCCTCAGTTATCTGGGTCTCCAGTTTTTTAGGCAACGTTAGAACCTTTGGGACCCCAAAGTGACCCAGCTAGACAAATGGTTAGAAACGGCGCATTGACTCAAAATTATTTTGTGATTTTAATATACACTCTACAATAAATATTTCCATCATTTAAAAGTATTTTACAAATCTTCCAATTAAAAATATATTCATATATGTAGAAAACAGACTAACGAAAATGGCCTCCTAAATGCAAAATAATGTGTTTTACATGTATTTACTGTTAATTAGTTGATGCAACCACATGATTATCCAAAGATAGCTGCCATGTAATGTGTATTCATTATTTCTCTCTCATAACATCCTCTCTTTATAGCTGAGTAGGGTTATCACTAAGCCCAAGATGTCCTTTCATTCATTCATTCAAATCTCATCGAGTGCTTGAGCACTAAAATCGTCCTCTGGTTATAAAAACTCTTTCCTACGAATGAACCTCGGTCTGACGTAGCAGATTAGTTGGCCTACTCATTGTTTTAGACACAATCCAGTACAAAACATAACAAAAGGAGTCCTTGCAAGGAGCAGAAATGTGGTAGTGGTATTTTGTTTGGTGTATTCCCCTCCCTCCCTATCCCTCCCTATTCTTCCTCTTCTTCTTCGTCTGTTCTTTCCTCAGTGGGCCCCTGAGCTGTGGTGATGGGTATGTTTAGTCCTCCGAGGGTGGAAGGGGACCACAGGGAGGGGGAGGACATCAAAGGGCTGGGTGTCACCCAGGAGGTGGCCCTTGGGCTGGCGTTTCATGAAGTGGGCCTCCCTCTGGTGTTGCTTGGTCCTGGAGGCCTTGCGGGGTCTTCCTTTACGTGTGAAGGCCATGTACCAGCCCTCATATTTAGCATTCTGGAGAGCAGTGTAGTTGTTCTCCAGAACGATCTCTGTGAAGATGCAGTCTTTGCCGCGACCCTTCCGCTGTTAGAGAGAGAGAGAGGGGTGGGTGGGTGTGAGGGTGAGAGACGGAATGACAGAATGAGTTAATAAGGAGTCAGTCTCTGAGGATGTTAAAATATTGTTTTGACAAGTAAATGTCCTATCAATCCTTCAAGTTTCTTCCTAAATCATGTCCAACTCCCTACAAGGGCTTTTCTGGTCATAACTCAAGTGAAGAGCCTTACACAGGACAGACATAACTTTTCTCTGAAACGTACTCATGGTCACAGTCAAAATGATGACAGAACTTATTGAACTCAACCGACCTCCAGGGCTCACATGAAAAGAGATGTACATTTCAATGTGACTTCCCTAAATAAAGGATTAATACATAAATCTAATATTTACCTTGCCAATCAATTTCCCCGTCTTGTTCATGCAGATGTAGTAGCCAGTCTTTGCCCCTTTGATCCGAATACGACTGCCAAACGTGTCCGTCTCCACCACAAGTTTGGCTAGAAAAACATAAAACACATAATATTCTTAACTTTCTTCAGCTCAAATACAATGCACAATGATTCTCAAGCTTATGAGGTTATTCTATTTTGTGAACACGATATGCATGCTTTTGTAACTTTGAGCTAAAACCCGTGTGAAAAATAATCCAATAGCGGTATCATTTGAGACTGAATTGAACTTGAAGGCTGTGAGACTATGCCGGCCCAGTAGTATTGACGTGATGACATCAGAAAGGGTGTTAAGATATTGTAATGACTGGTTCAGAGGACTACATTTAACCTCGATCTAATAACCTTAAGTTATGTATTATATTATAATGACTTTAGCAGTGTTGTATGACTCGTTATCATGGCATCAACCTTGCATGCAGCGGGGAGAAAAGTATTGTATATGGCAAAACATTCAAACATAAATTAAAATCGAAACATTGGCAAAAAACACTAAAGTCTTTCAGAATAGCAGCAAGTGGCTTTGACTTCGCACTGAGCCATTGTCATTAAACGGCTATAAAATGCCGAGCTACGCTCCACTTAGATGATGGGGAGGAAGGAGGAACGAGGGAGTGAGAGAACATAGCGGTCAGCGACACAGCCACAAAAGCACCGAGCAGTGGTCAGATTTGGGCCTGCTACAAGAGTGACACCCACTTTGGACATGCACGCTCGAGCCAAGGCGAGGTGTGTGTGTGTGTTTGAGGGAGAGGGAGATGAAGAACAGAGAGAGAAGAGAGGGGATAAAATGAAGATGCTGACTTCACCGCTCTTTATAAACCGAGTCATACATTGAGTTGTAAAGCAATGAAAATTCCTCATTAAATGACACTCCAAAAAGCAGGCAGCAGGCATAGGGAGAAATAGATGGTTGTTTTGGAAAGATGGCTAGACAGGCAGCAAGCAGGCAGCAGGCATAGGGAGAAATGGATGGTTGTGGTGGAAAGATGGCTAGACAGACCAACAAAAAAAACGTTGGTGACAGGAATTTGCTCCCTTTATATTTCAGACAATTATTTCCTTGTGGGGAGAAACAATTCCCAACCTCGCATAGATTTAATCAGAACAGGGGTCTATATTGTACACTTTGTCCATAGGCTATACTCTAAGAATTTTTTTTCTAAAAGGGTTCTTTATCTGTCCCCATAGGATAACCCCTTTTGTTCCCAGGTAGAACCATGTTGGGTTCCATCTAGAAACCTCTGTAGAAAGGGTTCTACATGGAACCCGAAAGGATTCAATCTGCAACCAAAAATGGTTCTTCAAAGGGTTCTCCTATGGGGACAGCCGAATAACGTTTTAAGGGTCTAGATAGCACTTTTTTTTCAAATAGTGCTCAGGAGGCCTATGAATAGGTCTAGACCGCCACTGGTGAGAAATACAACGTGTTAACTTCATGTGGATGAAAGAGTGCGATGAAGTTGCCCTGAGAAATGCTGTGCTAATTATTCCACTTGGCAGAAATGCAGTTGACCCAAACCCTTCCAAAAACAATGCATTGTTTCTAAGGGCCATTCAGCACCACTCTGGATAAGTGAGTTAAAACAATTCTGTTTTATCAATGACATTGATCACATTTTTGTAATTCTCGTGGCAAATGTCAATCAGTCACTGATATTTTAAACCACTAAATCGCATGTAAAAATGTCGTTCTTTTTTTTGGTATGTTTAAGCAGATATGAACGAATTTATGTTTTGTTCGAAGGATGGACTTGAGAGCGCTACTGTATATTTATAACATTTAAATATTTCGCTATTTGAATATTCATTGACATGTGTCCATCAAAGACCAATGGGGGACAGAATTAAACAAAAACACATTCGCCTCAAATAACTTTGGGTAAAAAATAGGACATCTCAATGTTATGAAAATTGCAAATCATATTTCTTTCTTTCAACCGCTTCTGAGAGGGTAAGCTACTCAGTAAATGTTAAGAAGGTAGAAAGTAAGACAAGTTCTGATGTGTTTACCAGATATTATGAGTGGGTTTCTCCCGAGAATCCCAGTCCAGAACAATACTATAGAATCCATTTCGAATGCATTTTTTCATTCCCGCCGCCTACTCAAACCTAAACGTCTTCATGCTAAATAGAACTGTTTGCTTTTTAAATGGTAACATTTTCATAATATACCTAATTTTCTTCTCCAATAGGCCTACATGACTTGTAAATTGACGTGTCCATAAGTAGATTTAAGTCATTTCAAAATATGGAATAGGCCTAGGCCTGTTATATCCTACAATTATTACGAAGATGCCTAGGCCTACTTGAAGGCACCCATTTCGTGCTAGGCGTGATTTATTCGTTTCTTACCGTGCACAGCTCCGTCGTCGCCCATGGCATTCACTTTCTTATTGCCCAGAACCTGGACATGTTTGCCGCTGGTTCGGCTGTAGAGCTGGTAGGTCCGAATCAACCGGCGGCTCATCCGGTCAGACAACCGGCACTGCTCGTTCACATGGTGCTTGAAATTAGGAGGTGGGGAGTGGGACTGCACTGTGTTCTATCAAACAAGAAAAACACATACAATAAAAATGCATGAATAAAAACATTTAAGTATAAAAATAAAAGCATAAATGAGAGAATAGCTGAACTGATAATTAACGCTAATTGATGTTCAGTCTAAATGAATGAGAAGCAGATCAAGTTATGTTCCAACTAAAACATATTTATATATTTCAATGAACACCAATCATATGCTTTTCATATGGAGTTAGGCTATAGGCATTTCAAAGGGAATTGCGGGCACATGGCTTTCAGAAGAGAAAAAGTGCCCTTGTACGGTGAGTGTTTGGGGAGATGCACGCAGCGAGTCCGCTGTCCTCACTCGAGATGACATGCCTATGATAGGTTGTTTTACCACGGATGATCTTTCACCCTCATCTCCCTTAGCTATATCCCTTAACGATTATTTTTCAATTCAGCCATACGCCATCCCCATATGTTTTAACAATTACCTTTTAGGCTCGCGTTTACGTCTTTTCAAGATGTTTGACTTGTTGCCAACTGCTTAGGGCTCGTAATAAAATGTTTTCATTGTTATTACACATTTACTGCAGATATGCAAACGAATTGGATTAATATCAATAAGAATAAAAACGCTTGTAAATGGGCATAATTAGTTGCATTGATGGACTGAAATATTTTTAAGGGACTATGAAATGTTATTATATGCCCATTGCTCTGCAAACTTCATAAAAATGCATGCAAGTTCGTACCTGTGTGTAAAAACACAGCGCTAAGAACTGAAGTAACCTGAAACATAAAAAAGAACAAATAATAATATTTATGTTTCATATACATTTCCAAATATGTCAAGTAACTGTAGAGGCCTATATAGCCAATTCCTTAAATATGAACCGTTCAGTAGTATAATAACTCACAGGTAGCCTAATCTCGATGTTCTAAGCCTCATATTGAAATAAGTCAAATATTTCTTCATGAATTCCACTATTCCAATTCCACATAAGTTCTCTGGGAAATAACAGTCCTTCCCATCGGGAATTTCAGCTTGGATTTTATCTCCCTTCTGTTACAGCTTATAAATTGATAGCCCGACGATGGAGATCCAGAAACAACTGAAGGTTCGGTCCAATGTTCCAGGTAGGATTCACATTCACTCATTCACAATAAAACGTCCCGGGACTATTTAAAGACGTTCATGTGGTCATCCAGAATTACAAGTCCAGAGATCGCACTGATCAAGCGACCACCGTTATTCCACAAGTCGGTCAATTCCCTCTCGTGTCAATCATCCCTCCTCTGAAGAATTCAAGGTCTTCTTTGATGTTGCTTAGTAGAGATAATGTATATCCCGGTTGCTTTCGTGGAATTGTAATACATCCGTATGCACTGGTGGGATGGAATTATTACGCGCATGGAGATTAGCCTATTTCTATGCATATTTTACGCGCGACAGTGAGGAGATGCATGTCCATTCAATAATTTAAAAAAATGGAATCTTGCATAGATATGAATTAAAAATGGTAGCAAAGTGTATAGTTCTATGTATTTGTAGCCACTGGTGATGTTTGCCTCTCAAAGAAACGCTGTTAGATGGTCGGTATAGCGCGGCTCCAATGTCAACTTCCCACACGTGTGTTTCTTGTGGTCCGGTTTACTTCAGAATACAGCGGCTCCTGCCCTCAACATTTAAATACTTTCACTTGCGAGAAAGGCAATATCCTTGCAGAGAGCAGGCGGAGCCTTTGGTGGGAGATAGTAACAGGCTGAGGAGGACTGAAAGTGGCATGTATTGATTGACACCTGACTATGTTGAGGTATTTCACAAATATGATGCAAATTAATTGACTAGGCTTTGTGCCCTATTAGGCTACTTCCAGTGTTGGGATTGTTCCCGATTTCACAAGTTATCAAACATGAATGTTTCAGCTCAATTCTTGATAGTATAAAACATGAACAATCACGAACAAACCTATTAATTGTTATTTGTAAACAAATCAATCAACTAATTAATTTCCAATAAACCATGAATAAAGGTTAAATACAAATATTTATATAATGTAGATATTGGCCAAACTGCATCACACAACAGAATAGCAAAGAAACCAAGCCTCTGTTCCCTGGAATCTCCTTAAGAAAATATACAGCTATATTAACCTCTTCCCCTACTGCAGGTTAGTGGTTGTTTCATACTGCAGGTTAGTGGTTGTTTCATACTGTAGGTTAAAGGTTGTTTCATACTGCAGGTTAGTGGTTGTTTCATACTGCAGGTTAGTGGTTGTTTCATACTGCAGGTTAGTGGTTGTTTCATACTTCAGGTTAGTGGTTGTTTCATACTTCAGGTTAGTGGTTGTTTCATACTGCAGGTTAGTGGTTGTTTCACACTGCAGGTTAGTGGTTGTTTCATACTGCAGGTTAGAGGATGTTTCATACTGCACGTTAGTGGTTGTTTCATACTGCAGGTTAGAGGTTGTTTCATACTGCAGGTTAGTGGTTGTTTCATACTGGAGGTTAGTGGTTGTTTCATACTGCATGTTAGTGGTTGTTTCATACTGCAGGTTAGTGGTTGTTTCATACTGGAGGTTAGTGGTTGTTTCATACTTCAGGTTAGTGGTTGTTTCATACTGTAGGTTAGAGGTTGTTTCATACTGCATGTTAGTGGTTGTTTCATACTTCAGGTTAGAGGTTGTTTCATACTGCAGGTTAGTGGTTGTTTCATACTGCAGGTTAGTGGTTGTTTCATACTGCATGTTAGTGGTTGTTTCATACTTCAGGTTAGAGGTTGTTTCATACTGGAGGTTAGTGGTTGTTTCATACTTCAGGTTAGTGGTTGTTTCATACTTCAGGTTAGTGGTTGTTTCATACTGCAGGTTAGTGGTTGTTTCATACTGCAGGTTAGTGGTTGTTCCATACTGCAGGTTAGTGGTTGTTTCATACTGCATGTTAGTGGTTGTTTCATACTGCAGGTTAGTGGTTGTTCCATACTGCAGGTTAGTGGTTGTTTCATACTGCATGTTAGTGGTTGTTTCATATGGCAGGTTAGTGGTTGTTTCATACTGCAGGTTAGAGGTTGTTTCATACTGCAGGTTAGAGGTTGTTTCATACTGTAGGTTAGAGGTTGTTTCATACTGCAGGTTAGTGGTTGTTTCATACTGCAGGTCAGAGGTTGTTTCATACTGCAGGTTAGTGGTTGTTTCATACTGCAGGTTAGTGGTTGTTCATGCTGAATGTTGGTGGTTGTTTCATACTGCAGGTTAGTGGTTGTTTCACACTGCAGGTTAGTGGTTGTTTCATACTACAGGTTAGTGGTTGTTTCATACTGCAGGTTAGTGGTTGTTTCATTCTGCGGGTTACTGGTTGTTTCATACTGCAGGTTAGTGGTTGTTTCATACTGCAGGTTAGTGGTTGTTTCATACTGCAGGTTAGAGGTTGTTTCATACTGCAGGTTAGAGGTTGTTTCATACTGCAGGTTAGTGGTTGTTTCATACTGCAGGTTAGTGGTTGTTTCATACTTCAGGTTAGTGGTTGTTCCATACTGCAGGTTAGAGGTTGTTTCATACTGCAGGTTAGTGGTTGTTTCTTACTTCAGGTTAGAGGTTGTTTCATACTGGAGGTTAGTGGTTGTTTCATACTGCAGGTTAGTTGTTTTTTAAACTGCATGTTAGTTGTTGATTAATACTGCAGGTTAGTGGTTGTTTCATACTGAATGTTGGTGGCTGTTTCATACTGCAGGTTAGTGGTTGTTTCATACTGCAGGTTAGTGGTTGTTTCATACTGCAGGTTAGTGGTTGTTTCATACTGCAGGTTAGTGGTTGTTTCATACTGCAGGTTAGTGGTTGTTTCATACTTCAGGTTAGTGGTTGTTCCATACTGCAGGTTAGAGGTTGTTTCATACTGCAGGTTAGTGGTTGTTTCTTACTTCAGGTTAGAGGTTGTTTCATACTGGAGGTTAGTGGTTGTTTCATACTGCAGGTTAGTCGTTGTTTTATACTGCATGTTAGTTGTTGATTCATACTGCAGGTTAGTGGTTGTTTCATAGTGCAGGTTAGTGGTTGTTTCATACTGCAGGTTAGTGGTTGTTTCATACTTCAGGTCAGTGGTAGTTCCATACTTCAGGTTAGTGGTTGTTTCATACTGCAGGTTAGTGGTTGTTTCATACTGCAGGTTAGTGGTTGCTTCATACTTCAGGTTAGTGGTTGTTTCATAATGCAGGTTAGAGGTTGTTTCATACTGCAGGTTAGAGGTTGATTCATACTGCAGGTTAGTGGTTGTTTCATACTTCAGGTTAGTGGTTGTTTCATACTGCAGGTTAGTGGTTGTTTCATACTGCAGGTTAGTTGTTGTTTCATACTGGAGGTTAGAGGTTGATTCATACTGCAGGTTAGTGGTTGTTTCATACTGCAGGTTAGTGGTTGTTTCACACTGCAGGTTAGAGGTTGTTTCATACTTCAGGTTAGTGGTTGTTTCATACTGCAGGTTAGAGGTTGTTTCATACTGCAGGTTAGAGGTTGTTTCATACTGCAGGTTAGAGGTTGTTTCATACTTCAGGTTAGTGGTTGTTTCATACAGCAGGTTAGAGGTTGTTTCATACTTCAGGTTAGTGGTTGTTTCATACTGCAGGTTAGTGGTTGTTTCATACTGCAGGTTAGTGGTTGTTTCATACTGCAGGTTAGAGGTTGTTTCATACTGCAGGTTAGAGGTTTTTCATACTTCAGGTTAGTGGTTATTTCATACTGCAGGTTAGAGGTTGTTTCATACTTCAGGTTAGTGGTTGTTTCATACTGCAGGTTAGTGGTTGTTTCATACTGCAGGTTAGAGGTTGTTTCATACTTCAGGTTAGTGGTTGTTTCATACTCCAGGTTAGAGGTTGTTTCATACTTCAGGTTAGTGGTTGTTTCATACTGCAGGTTAGTGGTTGTTTCATACTGCAGGTTAGAGGTTGTTTCATACTGCAGGTTAGTGGTTGTTTCATACTTCAGGTTAGTGGTTATTTCATACTGCAGGTTAGAGGTTGTTTCATACTGCAGGTTAGAGGTTGATTCATACTGCAGGTTAGTGGTTGTTTCATACTTCAGGTTAGTGGTTGTTTCATACTGCAGGTTAGTGGTTGTGTCATACTGCAGGTTAGTGGTTGTTTCATACTGCAGGTTAGAGGTTGATTCATACTGTAGGTTAGAGGTTGTTTCATACTTCAGGTTAGTGATTGTTTCATACTTCAGGTTAGTGGTTGTTTCATACTGCAGGTTAGTGGTTGTTTCATACTTCAGGTTTGTGGTTGTTTCATACTGTAGGTTAGAGGTTGTTTCATACTGCAGGTTAGAGGTTGTTTCATACTGGAGGTTAGTGGTTGTTTCATACTTCAGGTTAGTGGTTGTTTATACTGCAGGTTAGTGGTATTTTCATACTGCAGGTTAGTGGTTGTTTCAGACTGTAGGTTAGAGGTTGTTTCATACTGCAGGTTAGAGGTTGTTTCATACTGGAGGTTAGTGGTTGTTTCATACTTCAGGTTAGTGGTTGTTTATACTGCAGGTTAGTGGTATTTTCATACTGCAGGTTAGTGGTTGTTTCATACTGTAGGTTTGAGGTTGTTTCATACTGCAGGTTAGAGGTTGTTTCATACTGCAGGTTAGTGGTTGTTTCATACTGCAGGTTAGAGGTTGTTTCATACTGCAGGTTAGTGGTTGTTTCATACTGCAGGTTAGTGGTTGTTTCATACTGAATGTTGGTGGTTGTTTCATACTTCAGGTTAGAGGTTGTTTCATACTGGAGGTTAGTGGTTGTTTCATACTTCAGGTTAGTGGTTGTTTCATACTGTAGGTTAGTGGTTGTTTCATACTGGAGGTTAGAGGTTGTTTCATACTGCAGGTTAGTGGTTGTTTCATACTGTAGGTTAGAGGTTGTTTCATACTTCAGGTTAGTGGTTGTTTCATACTTCAGGTTAGTGGTTGTTTCATACTGCAGGTTAGTGGTTGTTTCATACTTCAGGTTAGTGGTTGTTTCATACTGTAGGTTAGAGGTTGTTTCATACTGCAGGTTAGTGGTTGTTTCATACTTCAGGTTAGTGGTTGTTTATACTGGAAGCAAGATGGATTGTGTGTGAGAGACAGAGAGAAAGAGAACATTTGTATCGAAGGCAGCAACAGCCTCTAAAATGTTATATGTGAAAACCATTCTGTGCTGTGCATTCACATGGAATAGATATTACTGATATATATATATATATATACACATATATATATATGTGTAAAATGAAAAACAGCAGATCAAGGTTGGTCCACAGGTTAGTGGTATTTTCATTCTTCAGGTTAGTGGTTGTTTCATACTTCAGGTTAGTGGTTGTTTCAAACTGCACGTTAGTGGTTGTTTCATACTGCAGGTTAGTGGTTGTTTATACTGCAGGTTAGTGGTTGTTTCATACTGCAGGTTAGAGGTTGTTTCATACTGCAGGTTAGTGGTTGTTTCATACTGCAGGTTAGTGGTTGTTTCATACTGAATGTTGGTGGTTGTTTCATACTTCAGGTTAGAGGTTGTTTCATACTGGAGGTTAGTGGTTGTTTCATACTTCAGGTTAGTGGTTGTTTCATACTGTAGGTTAGTGGTTGTTTCATACTGGAGGTTAGAGGTTGTTTCATACTGCAGGTTAGTGGTTGTTTCATACTGTAGGTTAGAGGTTGTTTCATACTTCAGGTTAGTGGTTGTTTCATACTTCAGGTTAGTGGTTGTTTCATACTGCAGGTTAGTGGTTGTTTCATACTTCAGGTTAGTGGTTGTTTCATACTGTAGGTTAGAGGTTGTTTCATACTGCAGGTTAGTGGTTGTTTCATACTTCAGGTTAGTGGTTGTTTATACTGCAGGTTAGTGGTATTTTCATTCTTCAGGTTAGTGGTTGTTTCATACTTCAGGTTAGTGGTTGTTTCAAACTGCACGTTAGTGGTTGTTTCATACTGCAGGTTAGTGGTTGTTTATACTGCAGGTTAGTGGTTGTTTCATGGCCCCATTGGACCAACCTTGATCTGCTGTTTTTCATTTTACACATATATATATATGTGTATATATATATATATATATATCAGTAATATCTATTCCATGTGAATGCACAGCACAGAATGGTTTTCACATATAACATTTTAGAGGCTGTTGCTGCCTTCGATACAAATGTTCTCTTTCTCTCTGTCTCTCACACACAATCCATCTTGCTTCACGTTCACTTCTTTATAGTTGTGCGTGTGTAAGTGACCTACACTACCATTCAAATGTTTGGGGTCACTTAGAAATGTCCTTGTTTTTGAAATCAAAGCAAATTTTTTGTCCATTAAAATAACATCAAATGAATCAGAAATACAGTATAGACATTTTTTTATTTTTTTTTATTTTTTTATTTAAAATAATTTTTATCCCATTTTCACCCCAATTTTCGTGGTATCCAATCGCTAGTGATTACTACCTTGTCTCATCGCTACAACTCCCGTACGGGCATGGGAGAGACGAAGGTCGAAAGCCATGCGTCCTCCGAAGCACAACCCAACCAGCCGTACTGCTTCTTAACACAGCGCGCCTACAACCCGGAAGCCAGCCGCACCAATGTGTCGGAGGAAACACCGTGTACCTGGCCCCCTTGGTTGGCGCACACTGCGCCCGGCCCGCCACAGGGGTCGCTGGAGCACGATGAGACAAGGATATCCCTACCGGCCAAACCCTCCCTACCCCGGACGACGCTATGCCAATTGTGCGTCACCCCACGGACCTCCCGGTCGCGGCCGGCTGCGACAGAGCCTGGGCGCGAACCCAGAGACTCTGGTGGCGCAGTTAGCACTGCGATGCAGTGCCCTAGACCACTGTGCCACCGGGAGGCCCGTGTAGACATTGTTAAGTGTTGTAAATGACTATTGTAGCTGGAAATGGCTGATATTTCATGGAATATCTATATAGGCGTACAAAGTCCCATTATCAGCAAATTTCACTCCTGTGTTCCAATGGCATGTTGTGTTAGCTAATCCAAGTTTATATTTTTAAAAGGCTAATTGATTAAATAGTACTCACAAAACACCAGTCTCAACTTCAACAGTGAAAAGGCGACTCCGGGATGCTGGCCTTCTAGGCAGAGTTTCCCTGTCCAGTGTCTGTGTTCTTTTGCCCATCTTAATCTTTTCTTTTTCTTGGCCAGTCTGAGATATGGCTTTTTCTTGGCAACTCCTTCTTTGCAAAGGCCAGCATCCCGGAGTCGCCTCTTCACTGTTGACATTGAGACTGGTGTTTTGCGGGTACTATTTAATGAAGCTGCCAGCTGAGGACTTGTGAGGCGTCTGTTTCTCAAACTAGACACTCTAATGTACTTGTCTTCTTGCTCAGTTGTGCACCGGGGTCTCCCTGTAACAATTGCCGACTGGAGAAGGAGAGGAGGACCAAGGTGCAGCGTGGTAAGTGGTCATATTTTTTTATAAAATATGAAAACACTTGACAAACAACAAAAACGACAAACGAACAGTTCTGAAAGGTGAAACAAAACACTAAACAGGAAATAACCACCCACAAACAAAAGTGGGAAAACAGGCTACCTAAATATGGCTCCCAATCAGAGACAACAATAGACAGCTGCCTCTGATTGGAAACCACACCAGGCCAAACACACAGAAACAGAAAACCTAGACCTACAACATAGAATACCCAGACATAGAATACCCACCCACATCACACCCTGACCAAACTAAAAATGGAAACATACAAAGCAATCTACGGTCAGGGCGTGACACTCCCACTCTTCTTTCTATTCTGGTTAGAGACAGTTTGCGCTGTTCTGTGAGGGGAGTAGTACACAGCGTTGTACGAGATCTTCAGTTTCTTGGCAATTTCTCACATGGAATAGCCTTCATTTCTCAGAACAAGAATAGACTGACGAGTTTCAGAAGAAAGTTATTTGTTTCTGGCCATTTTGAGCCTGTACTCAAACCCACAAATGCTGATGCTCCAGACACTCAACTAGTCTAAAGAAGGCCAGTTTTATTGCTTCTTTAGTCAGTACAACAGTTTTCAGCTGTGCTAACATAATTGCAAAAAAGTTTTCTAATGATCAATTAGCCTTTTAAAATGATAAACTTGGATTAGCTAACACGACGTGCCATTGGAACACATGAGCGATGGTTGCTGATAATGGGCCTTTGTACACCTATGTAGATATTCCATAACAAATCAGCCGTTTCCAGCTACAATAGTCATTTACAACATGAACAATGTCTACACTGATCAATTTGATGTTATTTTAATGGACAAAAAAAAGTGCTTTTCTTTCCAAAACAAGGACATTTCTAAGTGACCCCAAACGTTTGAACGGTAGTGTACACTGTATGGTAAGAACATAACACCAATGTGGTTTATAACAAAGTAATAGTGTTTTAGGAAACCTCAGAAAACCAAGTACACCCCCTAAGAACTATAACACCTCAGGTCACTTCTCAATGATCTAGACAGACCCAGTTAACTTTTTTCAACATGGTTGGCATCATAACATGCTAATCGCCATACCAATAAAACATGCTCTACTGTAATTTCCACAATGTCAGAAAAGGACCAATCATAAGTCCTTTACTCGCTTCTTTTAGCCCTGCTTTCTCCTTAGACCTGTGAATAATGTGGGAACCTTTTGTACGCTCAACAGCTCAACAAGCTCAACAGCTGTTCAAGTGTCAAAAGTATAATTATCTGAATTTCAGTCAAATTCTTTGCAGTAAATCAGTCATACCGGCCAATGTTAGGGATTTAGAGGGTGAAAATGTACCTGCCTTATTAGTTCCAGAGGGATACTGCAACACGAGAGTTTGCCACCTGGAACGCTTCAGCCACTTTGTTACTGGGCTGGGTTTTCCAACTCAGTGCCTGCCTCCCAAACGCATCCTATTCCCTATATAGTCCACTACTTTCAACCAGGGACCATAGGGCTCTCGTCAAAAGTAGTGCACTACATAGGGAACAGGTTGCCATTTGGGACAAAGCCTATGAAACACTGATGGACAACTCGTTTGCTCATTGTGGTACTGGTGTATGCGCTCCCAGGAGAGTGTGGCCTACTATGGCCTATATAGCATAATACATCCAAAGAATGTTCAATGATACATGCTAGCCTGGTCCCAGATCTGTTAACGCTGTCTTGCCAACTCAATGCAAGTTGGCAAAGCAGCACAAACATATCTGGGACCAGGTCACCAGGGTTGAGAGGTAACTGATTACATGTATCAGTTACATGTATCAGTTACATGTATCAGTTACATGTACAGATGTTGGTTCACCCTGTTGCAGGATAACTTTCTTGCAATGCAGGGCATTCAACTTGCAGTGTATTTGAGGTTTAAAAAGGTTTCTGAAGTTTGTTATTTCTTCCTTGAAACATCAGACTTTATTTTCCATTCCGAAAAATGTATCAACCCCTACCAAATGTCCATGAATTATAATCCACATAATAATTCACATTTCCTCTTGCTGCAGGATTATTATCCTGTTGTAGCAAACTGTCTCAAATTAAGATCCTACATCTGATATCTGATTACTAAAAAAACTGTAATCAGTTACTTCACCAGCAAAAATATTGGAATCAGATTACAGATACTGCAATCTGATTACAGGACCTAGACTTGGCGCTCCGGTACCGCTTGCTGTGTGGTAGCAGAGAGAATAGTCTATGACTAGGGTGGCTGGAGTCTTTGACAATTTTTAGGTCCTTCCTCTGACAGTCTGGTATATACTGTATGAGGCAAGCAGGTTACATACATGGACAAATTACTCAAATTCAAATGAATAAAATTCTGGTCATCAGAAACAGTGGATTCATCTCAAATGGCATCGTATTCCCTATGTAGTACACTACTTTTTTTAAAGTGCACAATAAAGGGAATAGGGTGCCATTTGGGACAAAGGCTGTTTCTGCTCTGAAAAGGGAAGAAGGAGCTTTACTGCCATTCTCGAACCTCTAGAGTGTTCTACTAGGTGGGTCTGTGTACTGTACAGTACGAGTCTTCTTCCTTATCCAACTGTCTGCCTCCTACACTGTTCAGCCCGTGGCTCAGGAATGTTGGCATGGCCTGCAGTGTACCGTAGATTCTATACCCAGCCCAGCTTGTACTACCAAAGTGTACAACGTTAGAGTTATTCATCTCTCTCTCTCTCTCTCTCTCTCTCTCTCTCTCTCTCTCTCTCTCTCTCTCTCTCTCTGGGAATGGTTGTCTACTCAAGTACAGTGGACAGACTTCTTTGACTCTGGCTCTCATAACATCATCATCCAACAGCTACCAGCAATTTCTGAACAATTTCCCCTCCGAGGACAAATGAAACCCAAATGACATTTAGGAGAGGTGATTTGTCAGACATGTTTGTGTAAAACTCCAGACTTCTACCTCAGCCGCCGCCTGAAACATATTCGATTCTCTAAAAACTCATCGTTTTTATTCGATCCAACCGCCGCCTAATACTTCTCCTCGTCTCAAGTGACCAGGGGTTCTGGCCTATAACGAGTTCGAGAGGAGTTGTAGTCGAGGCTAGGCGCTGGAACATCTCCAATCATTACCCCTTGTTCCTCAAGACTCTGACTGTTGTATTTCACCTCAGTGTTAGCCTAGTCCCCACAGCCTGTCCTGCTTTTCACATTTGGACCTCGGCTTCGTCGGCTACTAATACAAAGCCTTGGTATCAGCGCGCCACAGAAGACAGCATCACTAGAGGCTGTAAAGAAGAAGAAAGGAGGAGAAAAAAGAGAGAGAAACTTTGGCAAGAGAGCACGTCGGTTATTCTTAGAAGAGTAGTGACTGAATGTCTGAAAAGGCCCCGAAACTGCAGCCTGCAGACTCCCATTCACTCAGAGGTATTATTCCCCAAGCCTAATGCGAGACATAAAAATACACCGTGCCATGAGGCAGGGGCAGTGGAAAGGTAGACACCATAGAGGATGAGGGAAAAAAAGACAGAATGACAGAGAGAGAGAGAGAGAGAACGTTCCCAATGTGGAAAAAGAAGAAATTGTGGGAATTTGGGGACTTGTCAGTGTCATCTGCTGGTCTGGACTGTCATTCGCCACCAGCCACTGTGGTTTCCTGAACCGCACTGTGAAAGGAGGAGAATCCCATTCCCACTGCTCCAGAGCTCAGATGTGTTATAATTATGTTGCAGTTGTCTGTTATTGCAACGGTGTAAACCGCAGATGTGCCTGTGACCGCACCAATGTTTTCACCTGGTGGTAACTCAGTATGGAACAGTGCCACTGTAACAGGGTTACAGCTAGTTTACACCAGTGCCACTGTAACAGGGTTACAGCTTGTTTACACCAGTACCACTGTAACAGGGTTACAACTTGTTTACACCAGTGCCACTGTAACAGGGTTACAGCTTGTTTACACCAGTGCCACTGTAACAGGGTTACAGCTAGTTTACACCAGTACCACTGTAACAGGGTTACAGCTTGTTTACACCAGTGCCACTGTAACAGGGTTACAGCTAGTTTACACCAATACCACTGAAACAAGGTTACAGCTTGTTTACACCAGTACCACTGTAACAGGTTTACAGCTTGTATACACCAGTGCCACTGTAACAGGGTTACAGCTTGTATACACCAGTACCACTGTAACAGGGTTACAGCTTGTTTACACCAGTGCCACTGTAACAGGGTTACAGCTAGTTTACACCAATACCACTGAAACAAGGTTACAGCTTGTTTACACCAGTGTCACTGTAACAGGTTTACAGCTTGTTTACACCAGTGCCACTGTAACAGGGTTACAGCTTGTTTACACCAGTACCACTGTAACAGGGTTACAGCTTGTTTACACCAGTACCACTGTAACAGGTTTACAGCTTGTTTACACCAGTGCCACTGTAACAGGGTTACAGCTTGTTTACACCAGTACCACTGTAACAGGGTTACAGCTTGTATACACCAGTGCCACTGTAACAGGGTTACATCTTGTTTACACCAGTACCACTGTAACAGGGTTACAGCTTGTTTACACCAGTACCACTGTAACAGGGTTACATCTTGTTTACACCAGTACCACTGTAACAGGGTTACATCTTGTTTACACCAGTACCACTGTAACAGGGTTACAGCTTGTTTACACCAGTGCCACTGTAACAGGGTTACAACTTGTTTACACCAGTACCACTGTAACAGGGTTACAGCTTGTTTACACCAGTTCCACTGTAACAGAGTTACAGCTTGTTTACACCAGTACCACTGTAACAGGGTTACAGCTTGTTTACACCAGTGCCACTGTAACAAGGTTACAGCTTGTTTACACCAGTGCCACTGTAACAGGGTTACAGCTTGTTTACACCAGTGCTAATGTAACAGGGTTACAGCTTGTTTACACCAGTACCACTGTAACAGGTTTACAGCTTGTTTACACCAGTACCACTGTAACAGGTTTACAGCTTGTTTACACCAGTGCTAATGTAACAGGGTTACAGCTTGTTTACACCAGTGCCACTGAAACAGGGTTACAGCTTGTATACACCAGTACCACTGTAACAGGGTTACAGCTTGTTTACACCAGTACCACTGTGACAGGTTTACAGCTTGTTTACACCAGTGCTAATGTAACAGGGTTACAGCTTGTATACACCAGTACCACTGTAACAGGGTTACAGCTTGTTTACACCAGTACCACTGTAACAGGTTTACAGCTTGTTTACACCAGTACCACTGTAACAGGTTTACAGCTTGTTTACACCAGTACCACTGTAACAGGTTTACAGCTCGTTTACACCAGTGCTAATGTAACAGGGTTACAGCTTGTTTACACCAGTACCACTGTAACAGGGTTACAGCTTGTTTACACCAGTACCACTGTAACAGGGTTACAGCTAGTTTACACCAATACCACTGTAACAGGGTTACAGCTTGTTTACACCAGTACCACTGTAACAGGGTTACAGCTAGTTTACACCAATACCACTGTAACAGGGTTACAACTTGTTTACACCAGTGCCACTGTAACAGGGTTACAGCTAGTTTACACCAGTACCACTGTACCAGGGTTACAGCTAGTTTACACCAATACCACTGTAACAGGGTTACAACTTGTTTACACCAGTGCCACTGTAACAGGGTTACAGCTTGTTTACACCAGTACCACTGTAACAGGGTTACAACTTGTTTACACCAGTACCACTGTAACAGGTTTACAGCTTGTTTACACCAGTGCCACTGTAACAGGGTTACAGCTAGTTTGCACCAGTACCACTGTAACAGGGTTACAGCTTGTTTACACCAGTACCACTGTAACAGGGTTACAGCTTGTTTACACCTGTAACAACAGTAACAGCTTAACAAAATAGACCTACCAATTGGTAAGAATAGCTGCATTGAAAACGTTTGAAAGCAGATTTACTGTAGAAATAGTGAGAAAACTGAGACCATACGGTTCCCTTTGCTAGAAGACTCCTCCAATCAGCCATGAAGAAAAAGCGTTAAGAAGTCTAATAAATATTTGACCTTTACTTCCCACTCAATTAACCGGCTCAAACGGTGAGTCAACTGTTGGGAAGGAGAGCGAGAGAGAGAGAGAGAGGAGGTGAGAGAAGGAGAGCGGGAGAAAGTGTTAGAGAGAGAGAGTGGGGGAGAGGGGGAGATGAGCCGAGAGAAGGAGAGTGGGGGAACGTGTTAGAGAGAGAGAGTGGGGGAGAGTGGGGGGGAGTGGGAGAGGAGCCGAGAGAAGGAGAGTGGGGGAAAGTGTTAGAGAGAGAGAGTGGGGGAGAGTGGGAGAGGAGCCGAGAGAAGGAGAGTGGAGGAACGTGTTAGAGAGAGAGAGTGGGGGAGAGTGGGAGAGGAGCCGAGAGAAGGAGAGTGGGGGAAAGTGTTAGAGAGAGAGAGTGGGGGAGAGTGGGAGAGGAGCCGAGAGAAGGAGAGTGGGGGAAAGTGTTAGAGAGAGAGAGTGGGGGAGAGTGGGAGAGGAGCCGAGAGAAGGAGAGTGGGGGAACGTTTTAGAGAGAGAGAGACTAATAGTGTTTCTGGTACTCTGAGGGTCTATTAGAGTGAGGTAATCTCCTGGAGATTACCGTTCACATACTCACACACACACACGCACACGCACACGCACACACACACACACACACACACACACACACACACACACACACACACACACACACACACACACACACAGTGCCCATTTGGCATGAGGGGTGGGAGGACGGGGTGAGGAGGAGGAGGGGCGACTGCCAGTCAGTCCCACTGCCTCAGAAAATTTGGAAAATGAGTTGTACGATCTTACCAAACGACTCCAACTCACTCACTGCCATCAGGCTGAAGTATTTATTAGTGTTAAACAGGAGTTGAGAGTTTGAATGGGTTTTGGACTGTCTGAAACGACTGTCTGAAATCTATAACATTGCCCTGGTGCTTACAGGTGATGAAGGGGTATAAGCTACCCGGCTACCCGCTTCACCATAAAACAAATCTATTCACCTCAAAAAACAGTTGAGCTATGGCTCAGCCTAAAATAACAGTTTAGGACAGTTAGGAATTGTTGTTTGGGCAACATAGCTTGGGGTCTCCTTCTCTTCTACATCTTTCATCCACGGATGAGAAGACAGAATGCAAGAACGATCCAGAAGGAAACTCCTTATTGGAGATGGAGAGAGGGGAGATGGAGAGGTGGAGGTGGGGTTAGGTGGAGGTGGGGTTAGGTGGAGGTGGAGTTAGGTGGAGGTGGAGATGGGGTTAGGTGGAGGTGGGGTTAGGTGGAGGTGGGGTTAGGTGGAGGTGGAGGTGGGGTTAGGTGGAGGTGGGGTTAGGTGGAGGTGGAGTTAGGTGGAGGTGGAGGTGGGGTTAGGTGGAGGTGGGGTTAGTTGGAGGTGGGGTTAGGTGGAGGTGGGGTTAGGTGGAGGTGGAGTTAGGTGGAGGTGGGGTTAGGTGGAGGTGGGGTTAGGTGGAGGTGGGGTTAGGTGGAGAGGGGGTTAGTTGGAGGTGGAGTTAGGTGGAGGTGGGATTAGGTGGAGGTGGGGTTAGGTGGAGGTGGGGTTAGGTGGAGGTGGGGTTAGGTGGAGGTGGAGGTGGGGTTAGGTGGAGGTGGGGTTAGGTGGAGGTGGGGTTAGGTGGAGGTGGAGGTGGGGTTAGGTGAAGGTGGGGTTAGGTGGAGGTGGAGTTAGGTGGAGGTGGGGTTAGGTGGAGGTAGGGTTAGGTGGAGGTGGAGTTAGGTGGAGGTGGAGGTGGGGTTAGGTGGAGGTGGGGTTAGGTGGAGGTGGAGTTAGGTGGAGGTGGAGGTGGGGTTAGGTGGAGGTGGGGTTAGGTGGAGGTGGAGTTAGGTGGAGGTGGAGGTGGGGTTAGGTGGAGGTGGAGTTAGGTGGAGGTGGGGTTAGTTGGAGGTGGAGTTAGGTGGGGTTAGGTGGAGGTGGAGTTAGGTGGAGGTGGGGTTAGGTGGAGGTGGGATTAGGTGGAGGTGGTGTTAGGTGGAGGTGGGGTTAGGAGGAGGTGGGGTTAGTTGGAGGTGGAGTTAGGTGGGGTTAGGTGGAGGTGGAGTTAGGTGGAGGTGGGGTTAGGTGGAGGTGGGGTTAGGTGGAGGTAGAGGTGGGGTTAGGTGGAGGTGGAGTTAGGTGGAGGTGGGGTTAGGTGGAGGTGGGGTTAGGTGGAGGTGGGGTTAGGTGGAGGTGAGGTTAGTTGGAGGTGGAGGTGGGGTTAGGTGGAGGTGGAGTTAGGTGGAGGTGGGGTTAGGTGGAGGTGGGGTTAGGTGGAGGTGGGGTTAGTTGGAGGTGGAGTTAGGTGGTTGTGGGATTAGGTGGAGGTGGGGTTAGGTGGAGGTGGGGTTAGGTGGAGGTGGAGGTGGGGTTAGGTGGAGGTGGAGGTGGAGTTAGGTGGAGGTGGGGTTAGGTGGAGGTGGGGTTAGTTGGAGGTGGAGTTAGGTGGTTGTGGGATTAGGTGGAGGTGGGGTTAGGTGGAGGTGGAGGTGGGGTTAGGTGGAGGTGGAGGTGGAGTTAGGTGGAGGTGGGGTTAGGTGGAGGTGGGGTTAGGTGGAGGTGGAGTTAGGTGGAGGTGGAGGTGGAGTTAGGTGGAGGTGGAGGTGGGGTTAGGTGGAGGTGGGGTTAGGTGGAGGTGGGGTTAGGTGGAGGTGGAGGTGGGGTTAGGTGGAGGTGGGGTTAGGTGGAGGTGGAGTTAGGTGGAGGTGGGGTTAGGTGGAGTTAGGTGGAGTTAGGTGGAGGTGGGGTTAGGTGGAGGTGGGGTTAGGTGGAGGTGGAGTTAGGTGGAGATGGGGTTAGGTGGAGGTGGGATTAGGTGGAGGTGGTGTTAGGTGGAGGTGGGGTTAGGTGGAGGTGGGGTTAGGTGGAGGTGGAGTTAGGTGGTTGTGGGGTTAGGTGGAGGTGGGGTTAGGTGGAGGTGGAGGTGGGGTTAGGTGGAGGTGGGGTTAGGTGGAGGTGGGGTTAGGTGGTTGTGGGGTTAGGTGGAGGTGGGGTTAGGTGGAGGTGGAGGTGGGGTTAGGTGGAGGTGGGGTTAGGTGGAGATGGGGTTAGATGGAGGTGGGTTTAGGTGGAGGTGGAGTTAGGTGGTTGTGGGGTTAGGTGGAGGTGGGGTTAGGTGGAGGTGGAGGTGGGGTTAGGTGGAGGTGGGGTTAGGTGGAGGTGGGGTTAGGTGGAGGTGGAGTTAGGTGGTTGTGGGTTTAGGTGGAGGTGGGGTTAGGTGGAGGTGGAGGTGGGGTTAGGTGGAGGTGGGGTTAGGTGGAGATGGGGTTAGGTGGAGGTGGGTTTAGGTGGAGGTGGGGTTAGGTGGAGGTGGGGTTATGTGGAGGTGGAGTTAGGTGGAGGTGGAGGTGGAGTTAGGTGGAGGTGGGGTTAGGTGGAGGTGGGGTTAGGTGGAGGTGGGGTTAGTTGGAGGTGGAGTTAGGTGGAGGTGGGGTTAGGTGGAGGTGGGGTTAGGTGGAGGTGGGGTTAGGTGGAGGTGGGGTTAGGTGGAGGTGGGGTTAGGTGGAGGTGGAGTTAGTTGGAGGTGGAGGTGGGGTTAGGTGGAGGTGGGGTTAGGTGAAGGTGGGGTTAGGTGGAGGTGGGGTTAGGTGGAGGTGGGGTTAGGTGGAGGTGGGGTTAGGTGGGGCTATGTGGAGGTGGGGTTAGGTGGAGGTGGGTTTAGGTGGAGGTGGGGTTAGTTGGAGGTGGAGTTAGGTGGAGGTGGAGGTGGTGGTGGGGTTAGGTGGGGGTGGAGGTGGAGTTAGGTGGAGGTGGGGTTAGGTGGAGATGGGGTTAGGTGGAGGTGGGTTTAGGTGGAGGTGGGGTTAGGTGGAGGTGGAGTTAGGTGGTTGTGGGTTTAGGTGGAGGTGGGGTTAGGTGGAGGTGGAGGTGGGGTTAGGTGGAGATGGGGTTAGGTGGAGGTGGGTTTAGGTGGAGGTGGGGTTAGGTGGAGGTGGGTTTAGGTGGAGGTGGGGTTAGGTGGAGGTGGGGTTATGTGGAGGTGGAGGTGGGGTTAGGTGGAGGTGGAGTTAGGTGGAGTTAGGTGGAGGTGGGGTTAGGTGGAGGTGGGGTTAGTTGGAGGTGGAGTTAGGTGGTTGTGGGGTTAGGTGGAGGTGGGGTTAGGTGGAGGTGGGGTAGGTGGAGGTGGAGGTGGGGTTAGGTGGAGGTGGGGTTAGGTGGAGGTGGGTTTAGGTGGAGGTGGGGTTAGGTGGAGGTGGGGTTAGGTGGAGGTGGAGGTGGGGTTAGGTGGAGGTGGAGTTAGGTGGAGGTGGGGTTAGGTGGAGGTGGGGTTAGTTGGAGGTGGAGTTAGGTGGAGGTGGAGGTGGGGTTAGGTGGAGGTGTGGTTAGGTGGAGATGGGGTTAGGTGGAGGTGGGGTTAGGTGGAGGTGGGGTTAGGTGGAGGTGGGGTTAGGTGGGGTTATGTGGAGGTGGGGTTAGGTGGAGATGGGGTTAGGTGGAGGTGGGGTTAGGTGGAGGTGGGGTTAGGTGGGGTTATGTGGAGGTGGGGTTAGGTGGAGGTGGGTTTAGGTGGAGGTGGAGGTGGGGTTAGGTGGGGTTATGTGGAGGTGGGGTTAGGTGGAGGTGGGGTTAGGTGGAGGTGGGTTTAGGTGGAGGTGGAGGTGGGGTTAGGTGGGGTTATGTGGAGGTGGGGTTATGTGGAGGTGGGGTTAGGTGGATGTGGGTTTAGGTAGAGGTGGAGGTGGTGGTGGGGTTAGGTGCTGACAATGAGGTAGACAGTTGCAGTTGGCTCAGCGCTCGGTCCTCTCTTCTCCCCCATGACTGGGATGTTTCCCTTAACTTCATCGCTGCGGTCCCCCCCGTATGCACTGTGATTTACAGTCTTGTAAACACATAGGAAGTAGCATTGAAAACGGTTTAACAAAGTCAATAAAAGCAGACATCATTCCTGGTATTGTGCATCCTCATCTCTGAACCTTTCACTCCCTCTCTCCTTCCTCGTATCCCCTCCCTCCCTCCCTTCCTCCCTCCCTCCCTCCCTCCCACTCCTCTCTTTTATATTTCTTAGCATTGGGCAGACAGAGAGAGCGGACAGAGCAGAGCCGATGGCTTTAGCAGGCCTACCTGCAGGGTTGCTTAGAGCGGCACAGCGTTTCATCTCTGTACAGGAGAAGAAGTGGCCCCCGGCCCCCATCAGCCCCCCGGCCCCCAGCCCTCTAAACAGCTGTGTGAACCTGGGAGGGAGAAGAGGGGAGAAGAGGGGAGAGGACCATGAAAACTAGGGAAAGAAGAAAGAGAGGAAATTCAGTGGGCCTGGGGGAATCTGGACTTGAGCTTCCCTCTTGGTTGCTCACTCGTTTGGTTTCTCTCTATAACACTCTCCCTTGATTTCAGTCTTTTACCCCCTTCTTTCCCTCTCACCATCTTATTTTCTCTCTTTCTGTCTGTCACTCTTTATCACTCTATATCACTCTCTTTCTCCCTATTCCACCCTGTGACTCTCTCTCTCTCTCTCTCTCTCTCTCTCTCTCTCTCTCTCTCTCTCTCTCTCTCTCTCTCTCTCTCTCTCTCTCTCTCTCTCTCTCTCTCTCTCTCTCTCTCTCTCTCACACCTCCTACTCTCTCTGTCCCCATCCCTTTCATAACTGAACTGTACTGATCCTATATGGACCACGACACGCCACTAGTCCCGCTACTTTTACAGATCCCTCCCCTGTATCCCCGCTAACAGCCTCCACCTAGACCCTCTACTCCCCTGCACCTTGGTTCGAGCCGCAGCGCTAGAGCCCTCGGCGCCTTAAAAAGCTTCTGAAAGATGAGAAAGAAGGTCTTCAACGCCCAACGTTTTTCGAGCTTAACGTCATGTCCCCAAAGCATCATCACCATCATCAACCTTTCTCTTTCTCGCTCTCTCCCTCTCTCTGGTGAGATCACACTCCTGGTTTGGAAATTCCTCACACTCATCCAAGAGGTGGATATTTAAAAGGGAACAATTGGTGAGAATCCCACAGTTCACACTGACTTTGGGCCCCACTCAAATCACATCTTGTGGCTTTATAATCCTATTGTTCTCTTCCTATCCGTACCAGTTTCACTTTACATAGGGCTGCTTGGCTGGCGGTGGGGTTGTCTTGGGGCTGGGGTGTTTGTGTTGGAGAGAAAGTCTATCACTGGGGTATATCGCTGAGTATTGTGTAGCAACCATGGCTTCTAGGCTTTCCTTGAC
Organism: Salvelinus fontinalis; assembly: GCF_029448725.1. Classification (NCBI taxonomy): domain Eukaryota; kingdom Metazoa; phylum Chordata; class Actinopteri; order Salmoniformes; family Salmonidae; genus Salvelinus; species Salvelinus fontinalis. The sequence continues at coordinate 2,067,309 of NC_074667.1, forward strand.
TTGAAATGGGAGTGGTGAGGACTCTATTCTCTTTTTTTCCCACTAGTGCTGATCCTAATACAGTGTTGTGATGCTTTTCCACATGTTCTGTGTGGGAGAAATACTAATTGGTCTAGAACTCAATTAGCTTATTTTCCCTCCACATAGAAATGTGAGGAGGATGATTTGTCTTGTTCTTTGGTACAGTGGAACCAGTGGGCTCTATGGCCTTGTGGCTCTCTGTAACGGTCGTCGTAATCCTCCTCCTCGGACGAGGAGGAGAGGCGAGAAGGATCAGACCAATATGTGGAGTGGTTTGTGTCCATGATAATTTATTAACAAAATAACCGGAACACTCACGAAACAAAATGACATAAGAGAAACGAACCGACAAACAGTCCCGTGTGGCACGAATACAGACACGAGATACAAACACCCACAAAACACACGTGAATCCCAGGCTGCCTAAGTATGACTCTCAATCAGGGACAACGATTGACAGCTGTCTCTGATTGAGAATCATACCCGGCCGAACACAAACATCCCAACATAGAAATAACACATCGACAACCCACCCCAACTCACGCCCTGACCAACTAAAATAATACAAGAAAAAGGAAAAACAGGTCAGGAACGTGACACTCTCTATGGCTGTCACACATTGAGGACGTGGATCTGCTCATGCAGACGAGCCAAACTCTGACTTCACTCAGGCCTCTGTTATCTACCGCTGCCAATGTTTGAGACAAGAGGAAAGAGGTTGAAATGGGTCAATGTGGCACCGACATATAGCTAGATATCCATTTTCTGAATCACATTGAGGCCTTGGAGTTAAACATATGCGTACAAGCACCCTATCCAGTGTTTTCCTATATGATTAAAAAGTATTCTCTTATGTACTGTATGTACTCAACACCCACCCAACGTGGTGCAAACAACGTCAATACGATCCATAAACAATAATATAGCAAGCTTTTATTTTTTTATCGTCCAATGTTTTAAAAGCCACTTAACGACAGGATATTTAATGGTATCATAATAGTTATGGATTACTGGCAAAGTACTCCAGCAGCCCTTCTCCTCCCTTTGGTTTGAAGCGAACATTAGAAGATGTTAAAACTGACCTGTGACTCACCTAGCCCCTTCCAACCTCTCCTCCCTTCCCAGGAGGAACCAACTCCAGGAGAGTGCACCATATATAAAATGAAAGGAAGGATAGAGAGAGAAAGAGAGAGGGGGGAAGAGAGAGAGAGGGGAGAAGAGAGAGAGAGGGGTGGATGAGGGATCTTAGAGACATAGAGAGATAGAAAGAAAGAGAGAGAGAATGAGACGCACATGAGAGAGAGAGAATGAGAGAGAGAGAGAGAGAGAGAGAGGGGGGGGGGGTAGAGAGGGGTGGTTGAGGGATCTTAGAGACAGAGAGAGATACAAAGAGAGGGAGAGAATGAGAGAGAACAAGAGAATGAGACACACATGAGAGAGAGAGAGAATGAGAGAGAGAGAAAAATAAAGTGAGAAAGCAGAGAAAGGGAGAAGTTGCTCAGAGGTTGGAATTCGGAGGAGAGCCACGGAGCTGCACAGAGAGAGAGAGAGAGAGAGAGAGAGAGAGAGAGAGAGAGAGAGAAAAGGGCCAGCCCAGTGTTGAGTGCTGTTGTGTTTGTTTAGTCCCCTTCAAAGGCTGAGCTTAATTATTTTACCATGCTGTGCCGAGCTCTGCTCTGCACTGACTGACTGCAGCATCAATGGCCCGCTCCGCGTCTATCTGTTAACCCCACTCTGAGTTAACTCTCTCTCTCTTTCTCTTTCTCTTTCTCTCTATCTATCTATCTCTCTTTCTTTCTTTTTTCTTTCTATCTGTCTTTCTATGGCTCTCTCTCAATTCAGTTCAATTCAAAGGGCTTTATTGGCATGGGAAACATATCTATTTCAATTGACAAAGCAAATGAAATAGATAAACAAAAGTGAAATAAACAATAAAAAAGTGAACAGTAAACATTACACTCACAAAAGTTCCAAAGGAATAGAGACATTTCAAATGTCATATTATGGCTGTATACAGTGTTGTAACGATGTGCAAATAGTTAAAGTACACAAGGGGGGGGGGGGGAAATCCACTTAAAATGGGTTGTATTTACAATGGTGTTTGTTCGTCACTGGTTGCCCTTTTCTTGTGGCAACAGGTCACAAATCTTGCTGCTGTGATGGCACACTGTAGTATTTCACCCAGTAGATATGAGTTGATCAAAATTTGATTTGCCCTTCGATTTCTTTGTGGGCCTGTGTAATCTGAGGGAAATATGTGCATCTCTCTCTCTCTCACCTTTAGTGACCCAGCCTCAACATTGTTTTGAGGAGTATTTTCTCTGCTAGTTTGTCCCTTAGCTACATGGACAAAGATGGCTGCCAAATGTGTTTTTTTCTGGTTTCCATATTCTTGCGTCCCAGGCTGTTGTCCTGGCCGCGTGACAGTTTCTGACATGCTTCTTTTGCCACATGCACATACCGTCATGCCAAATGTGTCATTTCATTTGAATGTGTTGTATATCGAATGGTCTCGTTGAAAGATGGCTAACATGGCCGGGACATTAATCTAAAGTGAAACGCAAGGACAGGACACCATGATGCACATAACATGCCTAGAACAACAATATGTTTGTGTGACTATGAATATTTGCAGTTATGAGTTCCTACTTCAAAGAGTAATTGAAGTATGATAAAAACATGAATGGGGGGGAAAAAATGTACAGTACTTGAAGAGTATAATGTTCACCCAGAAGGTCAGTTCAAGTATTGTACAATACAAAGGGACTTACAGAACTGTCAACTTTGACAGTGATGCATATTGTACTTATGTACATGTCGACAGTACACCTAGACACATATGTTCAGTCTTTCAGGCTTAAACCACATGTCAACATGTACATCTCTGACCCTGGACCGTATGTAACTATAATCTAGTGGGGGTCAGACAGATGCTGACATCCCAGGACCTCAGCTACCTTACGCACACTGTCTGCACCAGTCACACCGCTGCTGTGAAAGTCACTGGGAAACCCAAGCCCTAGTCATAGCATCATGGTAATAGGACTTCTCTCTCTGTCTCTCTCTCTGTCTCTGTCTCTGTCTCTGTCTCTGTCTCTGTCTCTGTCTCTGTCTCTTTCTCTCTCTCTCTCTCTCTCTCTCTCTCTCTCTCTCTCTCTCTCTCTCTCTCTCTCTGTCTCTGTCTCTGTCTCTGTCTCTGTCTCTGTCTCTGTCTCTGTCTCTGTCTCTGTCTCTGTCTCTGTCTCTGTCTCTGTCTCTTTCTCTGTCTCTGTCTCTGTCTCTGTCTCTCTCTCTCTCTCTCTCTCTCTCTCTCTCTCTCTCTCTCTCTCTCTCTCTCTCTCTCTCTCTCTTTTAATAAAAATGTTTGTCCTTTTCAGAGGACACAAATTACCGTCGTTTTTAGAGCTATTTATTGTGTTTTATTGTGTTTTTGTGTCACATTTTACATACATGCCACTTTTTCTTCCACAGTAGTTACATAGCAAGAATATAGGTATTTGATATACATTACATCTGGATAGATAGTACTTAAACACATGCGGTATACATTATATATGGTGTACATAGTATATCGGGTTTTCAGTCATAGCTATTTTAAACCCACCCCTCAGCTACTCTCAGTCCATCCCACCGATCTCTGTAAACCACCATCTTCTTATTGTTCTATGTGTCATATATTTTTCAACTGTGCTGTGATGTTTCACATCAATTCTGAACCTTTCTAATCGCATAGTATCTACAGATGGTCAGTTATATTGGTGGTTGATTGACTATGGCTTTTCAAATCTCCCAACGGTGCTATTTGTAGGGTACATTTTTGGTAAATGTGATTTTTCAGCATTCCTGAACCTGTGACCAGAAACAAGCGACATGGGGGCAATACCCGAATAAATAATCTAATGATTCTGTCTCTTTGTAGCAAAATCTGCAGAGTTGAGATGGGTGTATGCCCTATGTACATACAATTCCCTTTGTGGCAAGAATTTTGTATAATCATTTCAATTGAAAAACTCTAGGTTTTGAATCAAGCTGTTTTATTTATCATCAGTTCACAAACCATGTGCCATTTTGCAACCCGTATGGCGCTGCTGTCAACATTTTGGTCCTCAAATAAAACTGGTATATTGTTCTATTTATCCCTCTTTTTCTTTCTTTCTCCCTATCTCTTTCTTTCTTCCTCTTTCTCTCTTTCTGCTCATTCCCTTTCTCGCCTTCTCCCCTCCCTACTCTATCTCACTTTTCCCCTCTCTCGCTCTCTCCACTTCTCTCTCTCCAATCTCTCTTTCCCTGTCTCTCCTCTCTCTGAGTCTCTATCTCTCTCTCTCTCTCTCTCTCTCTCTCTCTCTCTCTCTCTCGCTCTCTCCGCTTCTCTCTCTCCAATCTCTCTTTCCCTGTCTCTCCTCTCTCTGAGTCTCTATCTCTCTCTCTCTCTCTCTCTCGCTCTCTCCGCTTCTCTCTCTCCAATCTCTCTTTCCCTCTCTCTCTCTCTCTCTCTCTCTCTCTCTCTCTCTCTCTCTCTCTCTCTCTCTCTCTCTCTCTCTCGCTCTCTCCGCTTCTCTCTCTCCAATCTCTTTTTCCCTGTCTCTCCTCTCTCTGAGTCTCTATCTCTCTCTCTCTCCCTCTCCCTCCCCTCTCCCTCTCTCTTCTGCCACCCCCTCTCTTCTATCGTTCACAACCTGGAGAACCAATCAGGCGGTGTGTAAGCAGGGCCCGTGCGCCCCAACCGTGTCGTGCGGTTTAACCTCTGGCTCCGAACGACCCCGTCTCACAGCACGACCACTGCTTGGGTGGGAGGGTTGGGTGGGGGGACAACCACAAGAGTTCAGAGACCACCAGGCATCTAAGAACTCAGAACTCCTGTCCCCCATTAAAATACCCCTGGGTCTGTACTGCGATTCAAGGCTTGTTGTTAAGTAGAGAAGGGTGAGGTCTGGAGATCCCAGAGCATAATAGCAAGGCATACCTTCTATAAAAGGAGATGATGAGATTAGTTTTATAAAACCAGGTTTGTGTCTAGTTTTGAGGAGTCCATAGTGGTCCGTATGCCTTTTACGAATATTGTCCTTCATATCACCATGGTCCATATCACCATGGTCCCATATCACCACGGTCCATATCACCATGGTCCCATATCACCACGGTCCATATCACCATGGTCCCATATCACCCTGGTCCATATCCCCATGGTCCCATATCACCATATCACCATGGTCCCATATCACCATGGTCCATATCACCATGGTCCCATACCACCATATCACCATGGTCCCATATCACCATGGTTCATATCATCATGGTCCATATCATCCATATCATGGTTCATATCACCATGGTTCATATCACCATGGAATCACAATGGAATTTTCCAGCACTAAGTCATAACAGCACAAAAACGATTACCTTCTTTTGTACTTTTGACTATGTCTTCCCTTTATCTTCAGAATAGGGGTTATCAGTGAGTTTGGTTGTCAGGATACGGTTCATCCTCTTTAGAGGTAAACAAACAAATGAAGTCTTCTTTTAGTGTGGCAGGACACTCAGGACAGAACCCTAACAGGCTGGAAGGAATGCTTTTAACAATATGCTGTTGGACATATTGGAACACGAGACCTCCAGAGATTGACGCATTCCAGGGGGGCATTTTTGTCGCTCTTCAAACCTCAGTCAACGCTACTATCTCCTTCTCGCCCCTCCATGCACCCCCTCCCGGTCCAGAGTCCCGGCTCTCTACGTCCCAGTTTGGCACCCGACTGGGACGTCGATGTACTAATCGCCTAAGAATGCAGCTTTTCACGGACCCAAACGCACACACACACTAACCCTAACCCCCTAGACATCAGAGGTCCTGTGTGCCCCAACCATCTGCGTTCTGGATCATGGAAAACCCCTCGTCCGGTGAAAAATGGAAAGGAAGATGTCTCTTTTAAATAGCTACACAGAGTGCCCTAAAAGTCTTTTCTTGGGTGACTCACCTACAAGTCCTTAAAAGTCTCCACCGGTGTGTTAGTTGATGCTTAGGCTCTTGAAATCTTCCCGACCATGTGAATAACTCAGAAAAGAGGCACTTTAATGTCTCTACCCAAGTACCCAAATGGTCTTGCATGACATTTTAGGTAATACCTAGGGCCCAAAGTATTTCCTGATCACGTCATGTGGTCAGAAGGACAAGATAAACCCCTGGCTCTATGGATTGCCTACTGTTTGTTCCAACATCCACTGAAATGTTCATCTAGTAATCATAATGTAACAATAGATTTTCTCAATTCTGTTGGGCCTTAGAAATCCTCATGATCTCTTCTGTATCATTAGGTGGACATCAGAGGAGGCTGTTGGGAGGAGCTATAGGAGGATGGTCTCATTGTAATTGCTGTAATGGAATAAATGGAAGGTATCAAACAGGTGCTTTCCATATGTTTGATGTGTTTGATACGTTCCATTCATTCTATTCCAGCCAATTACAATGAGCCCGTCCTCCTGTAGCTCCTGTGGACATCTGTCTAGCCTCTCTGTTTTACGAGCAGGTTGACGTTTATCTAAGAGGAAATCGCTCAGTCTTAGTTCAAGGTTAGGGTTAGGCATTAGGGTTAGCAGTGTGGTTAGGGTTAAGGTTAGACTTAGGCTTAAAATCTGATGTTATGGCTATGCCAGCTAGTGACCACTCTGCAGAGCTGCCTCTAGAACAATATTCATGACAGAAAAACGCTAACATGCGTTCTACTCAAGGGGAATTTCTTCAACCGCTGACAAGGCATGTAACACAGTCCCACACAACCTCCGACATCAGCTAGTAGTGCAGACTGTGTGGCTGTGTGTGTGTGTGTGTGTGTGTGTGTGTGTGTGTGTGTGTGTGTGTGTGTGTGTGTGTGTGTGTGTGTGTGTGTGTGTGTGTGTGTGTGTGTGTGTGTGTGTGTGTGTGTGTGTGTGTGTGTGTGTGTGTGTGTGTGTGGTAGTTCGGTTTTGATGAACCCATGGATAAGACGATGCCTCTGCATCCGGTTAATAGGGTGGTCAGGTCAGGAAGTTGAAGGAAACACATGGAACCAACTTTCAGCACAACTATGCCACAAATATTTTCTCCATCTCTCTCTCTCTGTCCTTTACAGTTAGGATAACAGTCGGGGGGGCAAATTCCACATGACTCATTATCAGTGTGTTGAAAGCACCTGACTGCTATGTGACAGTCTGTCACAGTGTCAGTCAGTGACAGTTCCCCTTTAGAAGGGGACGGGAGGGGGGGAGGAGGGGCGAAAGGGGTGGGAAAGAGGTTGAACCATTTGATACTGGTTCTCACTGGACACCCTGACAGGAGCTGTCGTTGGAGTGGTGGGAGGGCGAGGTGGGGGCAGGGTGGGGTTCTTATCCATCAAAGACCCACCCCTATCTGCCGCGCTGTCCGTCAAATCCTGGGGGGTCGTGTTTGGATAAGGTTGGGACTGGGTTGTGTGTGCGTGTGTGTGTGTGGGTGTGTGTCATGACAACACCTCTGCTGTCTAGGCTGGATCGTTAGGACATGGCACCCTGGCCTCATGTTACTGTGCTCTTACTGCCTAGGGTGAGGGGTGAGGGTAGGGGGCACAGGGTAACATCAGAGGGAACGACCTAAACTGGAGAGACCTTTAACATTTGCTAGTTGCACTTTTGACCTGAATATACAGACAATATGTAGACATCCCCCTACAGATGTAATGTAATAAAGTCACAGTCTCATTGTTGAAGAGAGTTAGGGTACAATAACAAAGCCTTCAGAAAGTATTCACAACCCTTGACTTTTTCCACATTTTGTTGTGTTACAAAGTGAGATTAAAATGGATTTAATTGTAATTTTTTGTCAATGATGTACACAAAGTATTCCAATGTCAAAGTGGAAGAAAAATTCTAACATCCCCCCCCCCCCCCAAAATAAAAAAAATAAAACACTAATATATCTTGATTAGATAAGCATTCAACCCCCTGAGTCAATACATGTTAGAATCACATTTGGCAGCAATTACAGCTGTGAGTCCTTCTGGGTAAGTCTCTAAGAGCTTTGCACACCTGGATTGTACAATCTTTGCATATTATTCTTTTAAAAATTCCTCATGCTGGTTGTTGATCTTGGCTAGATAACCATTTTCAAGTATTGTCATAGATTTTCAAGCCATTTTAAGTCAAAACTGTAACTAGGCCACTCAGGAACATTCATCATCATCTTGGCAAGCAACTCCAGTGTATATTTGGCCTTGTGTTTTAGGTTAGTGTCCTGCTGAAAGGTGAATTTGACTCCCAGTGTCTGTTGGGAAGCTGACTGAACCAGGTTTTCCTCTAGGATTTTGCCTGTGCTTAGCTTTATTCCATTTAATTTTATGCTAAAGCATTCCCTAGTCCTTGCCGATTACAAGCATACCCATAACAGGATGCAGCCACCACCATGCTTAAAAATATGAAGAGTTGTCCTCAGTAATGTGTTGTGTTGGATTTGCCCCAAATGTAACACTTTGTATTCAGGACAGAAAGTTAATTTCTTTGCCACATTTTTTTTTGCAGGAGAAAACTGTGATAAGCAGTTTAGATCCTTATCGCAAACCAGATGCATGTTTTTAAATATTTTTATTCTACCAGGCTTACTTCTTTTCACTCTGGCTTTTAGGTTAATATTGTGGAGTAACTACAATGTTGTTGATCCATCCTTGGTTTTCTCCTATCACAGCCATTAAAATCTGTACTTGTTTTAAAGTCACTATGGGGAAATCCCTGAGTGGTTTCCTTCCTCTCCGGCAACTGAATTAATAAAGGATGCTTGTATCTTTGACTGGGTGAATTGATACACCATCCAAAGTGTAATTAACAACTTCACCATGATCAAAAGGATATTTAATATCTGCTTTTTCTTTACCCATCTACCAATAGGTGCCCTTCTTTGCGAGGCATTGGAAAACCTCCCTGGTCTTTGTGGTTAAATCTGTGTTTGAAATTCACTGCTCGACTGAGGGCCCTAACAGATCATTGTATGTGTGGGATACAGAAATGAGGTAGTCATTCAAAAACCATGTTAAACACGGTGATGGCACGCAGAGTGATTCCATGCAACTTATGTGACTTGTTAAGGAGTTTTTTTACTCTTGAACTTATTTAGGCTTCCCATAACAAAGGGGATGAATAGTTATTGACTCAAGCGTTTAATTTTTAATTAATATGTAAACAATTCTAAAAACATAGTTCCACATTGACATTATGGGGTATTGTGTGTAGGCCGGTGACACAACATCTCAATTTAATCCATTTTAAATTCAGGCTGTAACACAACAAAATGTGCAGAAAGTCAAGGGGTGTGAATACTTTCTGAAGGCACTATATACTGGCAAAAGTAGCCTATTCTTTTTACCACAGTTTTACACCAGTCCCTCCTGTATAACCCAATCCTTATTAGTCTATTACAAACTGTGCATTGGGATCTGCTTGATCTCATTAAATGTCTTTGTATTGTTCTATATGACCTGAAAATCCCAGAGTAAACTTTGGTTATTGACAAAATACCCTTTTGTTCATTTTCACACAAAAAAGAAGCTTAAGAAATAGGAATAGCGCCATAGTCTATTTTTGAATCCAGAGGTGTTTGTATATTGTGTCAGAAAACTGTAAAACCAACAGTTGTGATTTAAGGAGGACACAGAGAGAAAGACAACCAGTAATCTTGTGGTCTTCTGGTACATACAGATGTAATTAAATTGATCACCCAGTAGTTGCAAGAAATTTCCCACACAGCAGGAAATGCAAATTTGTAGTGTATTCAAGGTTTAAAAAGGCTTCTGAACTTTGTAATTTCCACTTAAATATGTCAGACCTGATTTGCAAAAATGTATCAACCCCTACAAAAAAATGTCCATTCATTATAATCCACACAATAATTCAAATGTCCTGTTGATGCAGAATTATTTTCCTGTTGTGAGAAACTGGTCAAATTAAGAACCTATGCCTGTAGCCAGTTTGGCCAGGAGAGCCTATACCACCTCTATAACCAGTGGTCATTATCATTCTGTCACAACAGTAAGTTTGGCAGCAGGACAGTGACAGAACGGGCCAGAGGTGATCTTAAACTTAACTGCTGTGCTGTGAGATTTTGGTATCCTAGATGTTGTCTGTGTTTTGATCGTTTCGTTTTTCTTCTCTGTGACTTGACTATCGTTTACACTTTCTTACATTGTATTGTGACTTTGATATCAGTCTGTCAAACTGTTGACGAATCTCATTTTGGCTGTTACTTGAGTTTTCCCATCTGTGGTTAGTTAGCTCCCTCTACTGTTAAATGTGTATCATACAGGACAATTATGCCAAAGCAGCAAGAGGCTTAATAACCACTATACTGTACGATCATTAGTACAATAGTACCCTTTAGTCAATGGTACTCTTTATACATTTGATATTAGTCAAATATTTAGTTTACTATTGATAAGATGTGCACCAGGACATTTTACCTTTTGAAAACAACACTTTTGTATTTGTCATGCCCATGCTACACCATCTACACCATTGTCGCGTTGCAATTCAATCTTGAAATCTTGTATTGTTCTCACATCAACCGCAAAACACACAGACTGTAAAGAGAACCCCCCCAGCTCATCTCCTCCTCCTCCCCCTCCCTCCTTACCTCCTCTCCTTCACCTCCTCCTCTACCTCCTACCCCTCTATCCCTACCTCCTCTCATTCTCCTCCTCCCCTACCTCCTCCCCCTCTATCCCTACCTCCTCTCCTTCTCCTCCTCCCCTACCCCCCTCCCTACCTCCTCTCCTTCTCCTCCTCCCCTACCCCCCTCCCTACCTCCTCTCCTTCTCCTCCTCCCCTACCTCCTCCCCCCTCTATCCCTACCTCCTCTCCTTCTCCTCCTCCCCTACCTCCTCCTCCCCCTCTATCCCTACCTCCTCCCCCTCCCCCCTCCCCCCTCTACCCCTACTTCCTCCTATCCATGATGCGATCTATAAATAGTCTCTCATCAATAGATGGCGAGTGGTGTTGACCCTGGCCTTCTCTCCCTCCAACCCTCCGTCCAGCAGAGAGAGAGAGGTGATTGATGGGGGCTCAGGCCCTGGCCAACCTTCCACTTGGGCCCTGCTGGCTGGCTGTATAAATAATGGCAGGTCAGAGCCACTGAGGATGGAGGGATGGAGGGAGGAAAGAGGAGAGAAGAGGAAAGCACTCTAATGGTCTTGCTCACAGGTACTGCATTGTTAGTGTGCAGAATGTCTCTCAGTTTCTCTCCTCTTTTTCTCCCTCTCTATACCTTATTTCTCTCTCTTCCTTCTCTCCCTATCTATCTATCTCTCTCCATCTCTCTCTTCTCTCTCTCCCTATCTCTCTCCCTATCTCTCTCCCTATCTATCTATCTCTCTCCATCTCTCTCCTTCTCTCTCTCTCCCTATCTCTCTCCCTATCTCTCTCCCTATCTATCTATCTCTCTCCATCTCTCTCCTTCTCTCTCTCTCCCTATCTCTCTCCCTATCTCTCTCCCTATCTATCTATCTCTCTCCATCTCTCTCCTTCTCTCTCTCTCTCTCTCTCTCTCTCTCCCTATCTCTCTCCCTATCTCTCTCCCTATCTCTCCCCCTCTCTCTCTCCCTCTCTCTCTGTCTCTCTTAATTCAATTCAAAAGGCTTTATTGGCATGGGAAACATGTGTTTACATTGCCAAAGCAAGTGAAATAGATAATAAACAAACGTGAAATAAACAATCAAAAATGAACAGTAAACCTTACACTCACAAAAGTGTCAAAGTAATAAAGACATTTCGAATGTCGTATGTCTATATACTGTACTGTGTTGTAATGGAGTTGAAGTAGAAAATGGAAAATGAATAAACATAAATATGGGTTGTATTTACAATGGTGTTTTTTATTCACTTGTTGCCCTTTTTTTGTGGCAAAAGGTCACAAGTCTTACTGCTGTGATGACACACTGTGGTATTTCACCCAATAGATATGGGAGTGTGTAATCTGAGGGAAATATGTGTCTCTAATATGGTCATACATTTGGCAGGAGGTTAGGAAGTACAGCTCAGTTTCCACCTCATTCTGTGGGCAATGTGCGAATAGCCTGTCTTCTCTTGAGAGCCAGGTCTGCCTACGGCAGCCTCTCTCAATAACAAGACTATGCCCACTGAGTCTGTACATAGTCAAAGCTTTCCTTCATTTTGGGTCAGTCAGAGTCGTCAGGTATTCTGCCACTGTGTACTCTCTTTTTAGGGCCAAATCTCATTCTAGTTTGCTCAGTTTTTTTGTTAATTCTTTCCAATGTGTCAAGTCATTATTTTCTTGTTTTCTCATTTTTTGGTTGGGTCTAATTGTGTTGCTGTCCTGGGGCTCTGTAGGGTTTGTTTGTGTTTGTGAACAGAGCCCCAGGACCAGCTTGCTTAGGGGACTCTTCTCCAGGTGCATCTCTATGTAGGTAATAACTTTGTTATGGAAGATTTGGTAATCGCTTCCTTTTATGTGGTTGTAGAATTGAACAGCTCTTTTCTGGATTTGATCATTAGTGGGTATTGACCTGATTCTGCTCTGCATACATTATTTGGTGTTTTACACAGAGGAAGTTTTCGTGTTTGTCCCATTTTGTGAATTCTTGGTTGGTGAGCGGACCCCCAGACCTCACAACCATAAAGGGCAATGGGTTCTATAACTGATTCAAGTATATTTAGTCAGATCCTAATTGGTGTGTTGAATTTGATGTTCCTTTTGATGGTGTAGAAGGCCCTTTTTGCCTTGTCTCTCAGCTCGTTCACAGCTTTGTGGAAGTTATCTGTAGCCCGAGGTGTGTATAGTTTTTTGTGTGCTCATGGGCAACGGTGTCTAGATGGAATTTGTGTTTGTGGTCCTGACAACTGGATCTTTTTTGGAACACCATTATTTTTGTCTTACTGAGATTTACTGTCAGGGCCCAGGTCTGTCAGGTCCCGGGTCTGACAGAATCTGTGCAGAAGATCTGGGTTCTGCTGTAGGTCCTCCTTGGTTGGGGACTTTCTGAAGGCACTGTATACTGGCAAAAGTAGCCTATTCCTAGTCTGGGTTCCTGCTCTTAAGGCCAAAGGCAGATGACCTCAGACCTCTCTCTCTCTCTCTCTCTCTCTCTCTCTCTCTCTCTCTCTCTCTCTCTCTCTCTCTCTCTCTCTCTCTCTCTCTCTCTCTCTCTCTCTCTCTCTCTCTCTCTCTCTCTCTCTCTCTCTCTCTCTCTCTCTCTCTCTCTCTCTCTCATTCTCTCTCTCTCATTCTCTCTCTCATCCTCTCTCTATCATCGCTTTGACCTTTTGACGACCAGCTTTGATTTCCTGGCTAATTCCTCCTGGTCTAGAGAATCGATCCTAACTCTGCCTGTCTGTGATGTCTCTGATCCATGTGATCTCTCTACTGCTGGGTAAGAGTAAAAGTCCACTCTCACTGTCTGTGACTGATGTACACACACACTAGCTCTAACAGGGTCATCCTTCACATGTGAATGTAGACACACGCACGCACACACACACAAGCACACACACACACACAGACACACACACACACACACACACACACACACACACACACACACACACACACACACACACACACACACACACACACACACACACACACACACACACACACACACACACACACACACACACACACACACACACACACACACACACACACACACACACCCACACACACACACACACACACACACACACACACACACACACACACACACTTAACAGGGTCGTCTGTATTCCTACCTTCCTGTATTGGGCCCAGTAGTCATATTATCTCCATAATACTAAAGTGTGACATTTTACTGTGTGGCTCCTTAGATCTGCATCAATACCATCAGCTTCTCAAGTCAATGAAGGTGGATTTGGTAGCAGTGGAAATAAGAGGAACCAGCAAAATATAACCAGGCGGCTTGTTGTGCTTGGATACACACAGCTTATATCATTGCCAGGATGATAAATACAAGGGGTTAGCTCCCATCTCAGAGGCCTGAGGGAGGCATTGAACTCTGCCTCTGCAATAATGACTTTGTCCACCGAATCGATCCGCCGTTGATCCATGTACAGTAATTCTTAGATCATCATCACCGTGATGTGTGTGTGTGTGTGTGTGTGTGTGGGCGGGGGGTGGGGGGATGAATAGGTGCGTGTGTGTGTGTGTGTGTGCGTGTGTGTGTGTGTGTGTGTGTGTGTGTGTGTGTGTGTGTGTGTGTGTGTGTGTGTGTGTGTGTGTGTGTGTGTGTGTGTGTGTGTGTGTGTGTGTGTGTGGGGAGGGGGATGGATAGGTGTGTGTGTGTGTGTGTATGTGTGCGGAGGGGCTTATACACTGTATATATGTGTGTGTGCATGTGTGGGCACGAGCTCCCTACTGCAATAACTTCAAGTCATATTCCGGTGCTCCATCCAGGTGACAAGTTAACGACGTGGAGGCCTTGGCCTCGATTTGGGACCAGCTCAGAAGTGTTCGAATCATTTCTCCTCGTTGGAGACGCACCTTCAGAGCAATATCTGTCCATCTCTCTCAGGAGTTCACTTATTACTTATTTGAGCTACATTTCTTTTTAGTTTTACCTGCATTGCAGTAGGCTCTTTCTCTATTTGTCTTTCCTTGATTCCTCGCATCCTCTCGTCTCATCTGCTTCAAGCACATTGGAGAAGAAAGTCTGAGGGGAGGGACCTTGAACTGTCTTCTCCAATACAGTTGAGAAGGAGGCAAGGAGATAGGATGTGAGGAAAGACTGAAAAAGAGTGTCCAAGACTAGTACGCATCTATCTGTCTCTGATTTGGAACGTGGCCGTTTTAGGGTCCGAGGAGACTTAGCCCGTCCTCTTTAGGCTGTGCGCTTTTTCCTGGTTGAGAGGGAGCTATATTTCATTGTCATTTCACCCTCTCCTTAGGTCGATATAATGGTGAGAGACATATAGCCCAGCCTCTGCAGTGTTCTGGCTGCAGAAGGGGTTTAAGAGTTCACACTGACAGAGTGACAAAAAAGCGGCCCTTGGGTATGAACGACGGATGGGATATGCCCTCTTTTTCCCACAATGCAATCTGTCTAGGACTGATCCTCTTAGTGCGAGACAGCAGCTGGGGTCATTGGGGTGTGCGCAACAACATGCACGCACACGCGCACAAGCACACACACACACACACACACACACACACACACACACACACACACACACACACACACACACACACACACACACACACACACACACACACACACACACACACACACACACAGCAGCTGGGGCCCTTGGACAGAAAGGAGAAAGGCAGTTTACCTTCTGTCTGGACAGAGACATAGCTCATCTGGAAGGTCCGGGGCCACAGGCGGTTTCCCTGACACCACTGTTCTTAAGTGGTGATTTAGGAGGGGACAGCTTTTCAGTCCTGTGAGTGCAGGCTTTTGTTCCAGCCTGGCGCTAACACACCTGATTCCATGAATCAAGGGCTTGATTATTGGTTAGATGAATCAGGTGGGTTTCTGGTGGGTTGGAAGAAGAACTTGAACAACACTGATTGAGGAAGCTGATGTTTACCAGACAGTGAGTCTGCAGGTATCACTGGACATGTTTGTGAGGTGCTGTAGCTTGTCTACTAGTAATTACATTTGGTTTTCTTGTCCGATATACACACATCTCCTCTTGCCAACAGGTGCCCATGCCGTCATTTTTGCATCCACAAAATAGATTGTGAAGGCATTTTCTGCATAACACAGCCATCTTCCACTCTGTCTGTGTCTATCAGCCTGTGTGCCAGAACATTCCAGCCTGTGATCTGTCACTGTTCTCTCCCATCTGTGTGTGTGTTCATCAGCCAGTTGGTGAGAGAGTGGGCTGTGTTCATCAGTCAGTTGGTGAGAGAGTGGGCTGTGTTCATCAGTCAGTTGGTGAGAGAGTGGGCTGTGTTCATCAGCCAGTTGGTGAGAGAGTGGGCTGTGTTCATCAGTCAGTTGGTGAGAGAGTGGGCTGTGTTCATCAGCCAGTTGGTGAGAGAGTGGGCTGTGTTCATCAGCCAGTTGGTGAGAGAGTGGGCTGTGTTCATCAGTCAGTTGGTGAGAGAGTGGGCTGTGTTCATCAGCCAGTTGGTGAGAGAGTGGGCTGTGTTCACCAGTCAGTTGGTGAGAGAGTGGGCTGTGTTCATCAGTCAGTTGGTGAGAGAGTGGGCTGTGTTCATCAGCCAGTTGGTGAGAGAGTGGGCTGTGTTCATCAGCCAGTTGGTGAGAGAGTGGGCTGTGTTCATCAGTCAGTTGGTGAGAGAGTGGGCTGTGTTCATCAGTCAGTTGGTGAGAGAGTGGGCTGTGTTCATCAGTCAGTTGGTGAGAGAGTGGGCTGTGTTCATCAGTCAGTTGGTGAGAGAGTGGGCTGTGTTCATCAGCCAGTTGGTGAGAGAGTGGGCTGTGTTCATCAGTCAGTTGGTGAGAGAGTGGGCTGTGTTCATCAGTCAGTTGGTGAGAGAGTGGGCTGTGTTCATCAGTCAGTTGGTGAGAGAGTGGGCTGTGTTCATCAGTCAGTTGGTGAGAGAGTGGGCTGTGTTCATCAGCCAGTTGGTGAGAGAGTGGGCTGTGTTCATCAGCCAGTTGGTGAGAGAGTGGGCTGTGTTCATCAGTCAGTTGGTGAGAGAGTGGGCTGTGTTCATCAGTCAGTTGGTGAGAGAGTGGGCTGTGTTCATCAGCCAGTTGGTGAGAGAGTGGGCTGTGTTCATCACTATCAACTAATTTAAGTAGGCTTAATCTGGTGCACCATCAAATTTAGCCCTTGGGCAGAAAGAGTGAAGAGAGAGAGAGGGAGAACAAAAGAGAGGAGAGATGGAGGGAGAGAGAGAGAGAGAGAGAGAGAGAGAGAAAAAAAAGGAAGGAAGGGAAGGAAGGAAGGAAGGGGAGAGGGGAGAGAAAAGAGAGAAAAGAGAGAGACAGTTGCCTTTGGCGCTA
Organism: Salvelinus fontinalis; assembly: GCF_029448725.1. NCBI lineage: Eukaryota > Metazoa > Chordata > Actinopteri > Salmoniformes > Salmonidae > Salvelinus > Salvelinus fontinalis. The sequence goes on from NC_074667.1 coordinate 2,084,252, forward strand.
CAGATAACAATTAGTGAAGCTTGTGTCATTTTTCTCTCTTTCTCCGCATTTCCCTCATTCTCACCCTCATCTACAGTCTCTCATCACTCCCTCCTCCCCTCTTTCTTTCTTTTGCTCTACCTTCTTTCTCTCTCCCTCCCTCTCTCCTCTCTCCCTTCTCCTCTCTCCTCTCCCCTCCCCTCCCCTCCCCTCTCCTCCCTTCCTCTCTCTCTCTCTCTCTCTCCCTCCCCCTCTCTCCTCCCGCCCCGTCTCTCCCTCCCTTCCTCCCTCCCTCCGTCTCTCCTCTCCTCTTCACTTCTCTTCTCTCCCCTCCTTCCCTTTCTCCATTCCCTCCCTCCTTCTCTCCCCCATCTCTTAATTGGGAGCCACAGAGAGCGGTGGAAATCACATTAACGTGGGCCCTAGCCTGAGCCGGGCCATCCATCTTATTTTTTATTACGGCGCACCAGGGCTGCCGTTCGATTTGTCACCGGCCTCGTTCGCTGATGACGGGCATTAGTCATCGCTGAACGTTCCCGTACTACACACACACACAAAGACAAGCCCGTACACGTACACACACACAAACACACACCCACAAACACACATTCACACACACACAATGTTAATGTTATCATCTCCTAGTGACAGCTGGGTCTGTCCGGGGAGGGTAGAATCCGCCTGAAGACAGCAGAACATCCGTCAACGGAATATTTCCGCGGCCAATGGGACCTGGGACCTGCCGCTACCACGTCAATAAGCCACATTAAAGCACTTATGGGTGGCGGAGGGTGTGTGTGTGGGGTGTGTGTGCTGAGAGGGGAGGTTGTGTGTGTGAGTGTGTGTGTGAGAGAGAGAGCAAAGGGGCGGTGAGACAGGGAGGTAATTTGTTGCAATTAATTATGCTGTGAGTGTGGCTTTGTTGTGTGGGAGAGTGGTATATCTGTTGGAATGTTGCCCTTTTAAGGCTGTGATGCCATTTGTTTGATTTATGCCCCATGCCAGCCTGAGGGTGTGTATGTGTGTGTGTGTGTGTGTGTGTGAGTGATATTTAATGCATATACTTTGCTCTGCATGACAAACACAGTTCTGTACTTTGCCTTAAGCACCAATCATCCTTTCTGACCTCACACTTGACCTTGCTCTCATCCCCTCCAGGCCACAGCCCCAGGCTGTCTGCATAAATGGCCATAGGGAAGTGGGCTGGTCCATTTTCAGGCCAATGGGTTGGTCTCATGGGAGAGTAGTATATATTTTTTGTTTGGGGGGGGGGGGGGGGGGGGGGTTAAGTGTGTGTGTATGTGCATGAATGTATATGAGAGAGAGGTCTGTGTTTACAATAAAATGTCTGTCTCAACGCCACTATTCTTATTCTGTTACTCTTTCATCCTAAACTTCCCTGCATTTGCCACAAGGGGTCAGTAAAATCGTACATTTCCATGCATCAATTCGAGGGCTGCTTCTCACACCAAGGTGCCAAATGGGAAAGTTGTACACACAAATATCATGTAGCCCTGACTCCCAATAACCATGTATGTGTACCTACAATAGGACACTCTTACACCTTTATGTCTTTAACTCCTGACCTCTAAGTGGAAAGACATGTAATACCTTTATGAGTGTCGCCTGGAGCGGTGTGAAACCAACCGGTAGTGGTGTGAAACCAACCGGTAGTGGTGTGAAACCAACCGGTAGTGGTGTGAAACCAACCGGTAGTGGTGTGAAACCAACCGGTAGTGGTGTGAAACCAACCGGTAGTGGTGTGAAACCAACCGGTAGTGGTGTGAAACCAACCGGTAGTGGTGTGAAACCAACCAGATTGGTTCTTGACTCTCACTCCATCAGGCTTAATAAAAGTATAAATTGTAATTCTGCAGTGACCTCAAACATGTGTGAATACAAATACACACACGCACTCACGCGCTCACGCACACACACACATGCACGCTCACACACACTACCAGCCCATCCTTTGATCATATTCAGCAGACACTCCATCTACATGTCCAACCATCAGTCAACAGTTAATAGCAGTACTCCCAGTAGTCACTGCCAAATTCCCTAATTACCACCGGGGAGGAAGACAGAGTTTGAAAAAAGTCAACAAGATTTCCTATCATCTCTAATGCTAGAGTCCGTCTTGTTTAGACTGCTAAACTCCTCAATTACACAGAGAGTTAGAAACAATAGACAGTCTTCTCTCTATCAGTCATTCTCACACTCTCTCTCTCTCTAATCATATCTCTGCTAAACGATGGCATGGGGCGAGGATATTAGGTTCCCTCTCTCCTCATCCATCATGGCCGCACTTAACATGATCAGCTCCCCAGTTTGTTCAGTGCAAAACAATGGGGGGACAGTCTCTTCCCCGCTCTAACAGAGTCAATGAGGAATTTAAATACTGCACAAGAGACTGGTGCGAGACTGGGGCTCAGAGGGGAGACTGATTAAGAGACAGGAGATGGGAGAAGATGAGGGAGAAGATCTGTCATCTGCGATATGTTGGAATTATTAGAATTAAAGGGGACGTTAGTGTGGAGTTGTGTTACACCACACATACACACAAACACACACACATGCAAGCACACACACACACACACCGCACCACCCACTGTCTGGTGTTGATGGGTAATTTATCAGAGGGGAGCTCGTTCCAACTTGATGAGAATATTACAGTGAATCATGGAGTGAAATGGCCTGATTAAGACAACCAGATTTAAAGTGAAAGTGTCCTTGGTCATTTTTAATCTCGTAACTGAAGTGCCAGTGGTGGAGGTGTGGCTGTGTATATTCAGAACCACATTCCTGTAAAGATTAGAGAGGATCTCATGTTAAATACTGTTGAAGTAATATGGCTACAGGTTCATCTGCCTCACCTAAAGCCCATTCTGGTGGGAAGCTGCTATAAACCACCAAGTGTGAACAGTCAGTATCTGGATAACGTGTGAAATGCTTGATAATGTGTGTGATATCAATAGAGAGGTATATTTTCCGGGTGATTTAAATATTGACTTCGCTTTCATCAAGCTGCCCACTCAAGAGAAAGCTTCAAACTGTAATTACTGCCTGCAACCTGGTCCAGGTTATCAATCAACCTACCAGGGTAGTTACAAACACTACAGGAATGAAATCATCAACATGTATTGATCACATCTTTACTAATGCTGCAGAAATTTGCTTGAAGGCGGTATCCAAATCCATTGGATGTAGTGATCACAATATAGTAGCCATTTCTAGGAAAACCAAAGTTCCAAAGGCTGGGCCAAATATAGTGTATAAGAGGGCACACAGGAAGCTTTGTAGTGATTCCTATGTTGTTGACGTGAAGAATATTTGTTGGTCCGTGGTGTGTAATGACGAACAACCAGATTCTGCACTTGACACAATGCTTATCCTAGTTACTAATAGTGTAGTTTTCTTTTTAAATTCAGTTTAGTTACATGATTTCTCAATTTGCAATATGTTTGGTAATTGGTTGTACAACATTTACATTTAAGTCATTTAGCAGACTCTCTTGTCCAGAGCGACTTACAAGTACATACATTCATACTTTTTTTTTTGTACAACCAGACCTGTTTGCCATTTCTTTTGTCTCATCCCTCTCAACCATACCATTTTTAAATTCCTAATCAATCCCTATGGATTGTGTCTACGTCTATGTATGCGGATGACTCAACACTATACACGTCAGCTACCACAGTGACTGAAATGACAGCAACACAGAAGTGCTGCAGTTAGTTTCAGAGTGGGTGGCAAGGAATAAGTTAGTCCTAAATATTTCAAAACTAAAAGCATTGTATTTGGGACAAATCGTTCCCTAAACCCAAAACCTGTTAGGCAGAGCAGCACAGGGGAACCCAAGAGCAGACTCAGACCAAGAAACAGGGATGAATGCACCAAGGTATTTATTGTAACACAGGGAGATATGGATTGCAGAGCTGGGGAAGCTCGGATGAGTGGTAGGAAACTAGATGTGGAGGCTGAGGTTGGAGTGAGCTGGGTTGGAACAGGGTAAACAGGTCCGGAGAGGAATCCAACAGAGTGGTGGTGTGGTGAATCCAGAACAGGGTAGTGAGATGTGGAACAGGAAACAGAGTCAGAGTGGCAAAACTGCAGTGAGAGGAGAAACAGCGTCAGGCAGGGAAACAGACACAGCAGAGTAACAGGATCTTGATTAATCATAAATATCTAGAATCATAAACTGACTGAGCAGAGATTACGATCTGGCAGAGTGGAAGTGGCAGGACTGAGTATTTGTAGAGGTCTTGATTATGGAACGGGTTGCAGCTTATGAGGATCCGCTCTGGCTCCAGCACACCTGTCTCCAACCACACAATCACAATCAAACAGAAAGGGAGGGAGAGAGAGAGAGAGTGTACTGGAGGAGTGGCTGCAGGACAAGGAGACACCGGATGTCCACTAGGGGGTGTGGCAGGAGCAGATGTGACAAAACCTCAACTAAATCTTGTCATGAATAAAAGAAAGTATAATTGCCTTAAAATTCTGGACCATGAAAAAGACAAATTCAAATAATTGCATGTATTGATAGTGGTAACATTTGCAGAGTCATTCCCATGTGACAAAACCAGAGTAGGAATACTACCCTTTTTTCAGTCATGCTCTTAAGTGGAGTCACAGAATGTTGTTCAGGAGAGAAAATAAGAGAAAAGGAAGGAGAACGGATAAAGAAAGGAGACACGGTACAGGAAAGAAACAGTGTAAAGAAAGGAGACACAGTACAGGAAATAAACAGTGTAAAGAAAGGAGACACGGTACAGGAAATAAACAGTGTAAAGAAAGGAGACACAGTACAGGAAAGAAACAGTGTAAAGAAAGGAGACACAGTACAGGAAATAAACAGTGTAAAGAAAGGAGACACAGTACAGGAAATAAACAGTGTAAAGAAAGGAGACACAGTACAGGAAATAAACAGTGTAAAGAAAGGAGACACGGTACAGGAAATAAACAGTGTAAAGAAAGGAGACACTGTACAGGAAAGAAACAGTGTAAAGAAAGGAGACACGGTACAGGAAATAAACAGTGTAAAGAAAGGAGACACGGTACAGGAAATAAACAGTGTAAAGAAAGGAGACACGGTACAGGAAAGAAACAGTGTAAAGAAAGGAGACACGGTACAGGAAAGAAACAGTGTAAAGAAAGGAGACACAGTACAGGAAATAAACAGTGTAAAGAAAGGAGACACGGTACAGGAAATAAACAGTGTAAAGAAAGGAGAGAGGGGAGACAGGATAATTGAAAAAAGGTCTATCCACCGTGTTCTCTCTCTCTCACTCTCTCACCCTTTCTCTCTCGCTCTTTCTCTCTCAGAAAGGTTGTACTCCAGTGGTACAGGGAGAGGCAAATGAGCTAAGTAGTGACCTGATGTTGATTACTGATAAAGTCCGCTCTGTATCGCAATGTCTCCTCCATTCACTTACAGTGCATTTGGAAAGTATTTAGACGCCTTCACTTTTTGTTACATTACAGCCTTATTCTAAAATCAATTAAAGAAACAAATGTCTTCATCAATCTACACACAATTCCCCATAATGACAATTCAACATTTTATAAATGTTTGCAAATGTATAAAATATATAAAAAAACAGAAATACCTTATTTACATAAGTATTCAGACCCTTTGCTAGGAGACTCAAAATTCAGTTCAGGCGCATCCTGTTTCCATTTATCATTCTTGAGATGTTTCAACAACTTGATTGGAGTCAACTTGTGGTAAATTCAATTGATTGGACATGATTTGGAAAGGCACACACCTGTCTATATAAGGTCCCACAGTTAGCAGTGCACGTCAGAGCAAAAACCAAGCCATGAGGTCAAAGGAATTGTCCGTAGAACTCCAAGACAGGACTGTGTCGAGGCACAGATCTGGGGAAGGGCACCAAAAAATGTCTGCAGCATTTAAGGTCACCAAGAACACGGTGGCCTCCATCATTCCTAAGTGGAAGAAGTTTGGAACCACCAAAACTCTTCCTAGTGCTGGCCGCCCGGCCAAATTGAGCAATCGGGGGAGAAGGGCCTTGGTCAGAGAGGTGACTTTCTAGCTACCGCCGATCCACTTTTCATTTTCCAGTTGTTTTGTCTTTGTTTCACACACCTGTTTTCAATCCCACAATCACCTGTTCATTATTTAACCCTCTGTTCCCCCCCATGGTTTTTGTGAGTGATTGTTTATTTGTATTTTCGGTCTGTCATGGTGTATGTGGATTTGTTACTTTGTATATTTTACCTTGTGAGTGAAGTACTTTTGATTACTCATATCTGCTGTCCTGCGCCTGACTCTCTACACCAGCTACACCTAGGGCCATTACACCGATCGAACATGTCTGGAGAGACCATAAAATAGCTGTGCAGCGACGCTCCCCATCCTTTGTCATTATGAGGTATTGTGTGTAGATTGATGAGGCGGGAAAAATTATTTAATCAATTTTATAATAAGGCTGTAATGTAACAAAATGTGGAAAAAGTGAAGGGGTTTGAATACATTCCGAATGCACTGTATACTGTGGAGCTGTGGTGTGGTGGGGGGCTCCAAGCAACATAATAATGCCCTTAACCAACTGACAATTATGTATCAAAGATTGACCAAATCCAAAGATTGCAGCAAAAACTAGCACTCTCTTGACAAACAATGCATTGTCAGAATGTTCAATGTTTTAAGTGTGATTGTGACTTGTACCTAGTTTCTTGTGTGTTCTCTCCTTCTCAAAACTAACAGGATTGACTAAAGTCATAGGCAGCATGTGTCACTCATTGCCAGTCCTCACCAATACAGACAATCTAGAGGAGACAGTAGGGAACTGGGGAACCACAAAAAGAACACTTCTGACAAGCATGAAAATACTCACTCACCCAGTAATCCAATTTAGTTATAATGGTGATATACTGCTTATCCCATGACAGACCCCAGCTCCTGTCTGATGGAATCTTAGTGATGTCGATTGGGGAAGAAGTACATTTGACTTCATAAATCTTTTTCTGTGATAAACGGGGCCTCTAGCATTTCGCTACACCCGCAATAACATCTGCTAAATATGTGTATGTGACCAATCAAACTCGATTTGATTCATTTGGATGCTTTCTCAGAAAGTCTGAGTGGACAGGTAATCTGTGGTAGTAGATATTTTTCCCATGGTGTATTCTCCTTCTTAATCCAGTGGTTCCTGATGCATGTGATCTGTATTGTTGTGCTACCATGAAGGACTGGGAGAACAATGCTCTAGGGAAGTGGATCAGTATTCATAAAGCGTCTCAGACTAAGAGGGCTGATCTAGGATCAGTTTGGCCTTTTAGATCATAATGATTAAGATGAAAGGGGGGGACCTGATCCTAGATCAGCGCTCCTACTCCCACACGATTCGCTGGAGCGCGATGAGACAAGGATATCGCTACCGGCCAAACCCTCCCTAACCTGGACGACGCTAGGCCAATTGTGCGTCGTCCCACGGACCTCCCGGTCGCGGCCGGCTGCGACAGAGCCTGGGCGCGAACCCAGAGACTCTGGTGGCGCAGCTAGCACTGCGATGCAGTGCCCTAGACCACTGCGCCACCCGGGAGGCCTCAGCGCTCCTACTCTGAGACACTTTATCAATACAGCCCATAGAGGCGTGCAGAAAGACTGCTGAAATGAGGAGGAAGTAAAAAGCCTTTGACTTGTTTTCTGACAGTTGTAAACATTGTTCTTCCTTTTCTTCCTGCATCCTCAATATAGCGCTCCAGGGTGAAGTTTCCTCTAGGTACAGATCTAGGATCAGTTTCCCGTCCCCCAATACTCATCCCCATCCCTGCGACACATCACTATGGCTGTCAGTCAGCCTTGGCACATTTGTTTCATGTGTCGTGCCCCAGCAGGGGAGAAACACCCTCACACACACACACACACACACACATGACCCCCCTTCCACTCCACCCCCCGCCTGCACCATGAACAGTGCCCCTATGTTGAAAAGTGTAATTGATTTTTCACCACAAAGCAGCATGATGCCACAGACAGTGTACAGTGATGGGAGTCATATGACACAAACCATTTGACCTGAGACAGACACACAGAGAGAGAGAGAGAGCTTGGCGGGATGAAACACGTGCCTGGGGGGCTGCCAAGCCTCATTCCATCCTTCCCTCTGTGAGGATACTGTACTGTTGGGTTACAGTAGGGACAGCAGAGAGAGGGCAATGGAAGAATGAGGGAGACTCTATTTAGGTGGCTGTCTTTGAGACAGATGTGTCTGATTGAGTATCTGTGTGTGTGTTATTATTATTGCTTCTTCAAAACCATCTGAACTGTACTTGGCTAGTACCATGGTATGCACATGGCCAGGCCCTGTGTGTCCTAAATGAGAGCTCTATCTATGCCTCCTGCATACAGTAACACTTTTTACATTAGGTTAGCATTTTTAGGACAATGGATCAACAACATAATGTATGTATATTGGAACAACAAAGCTTTTAGGATGAAAACTCTGAAATTGCAGGCCTATGAGAAAGGTGACTTAGAACAGACAAATAACCGTCCTTACATATACTTGATAAAGCGCCTGCTCAATTCATAGCTATGCTAACACCCATTTCCATGTCAAATTGCTCCAATTAGTGCAAATATTAGCTCTGCTCCCTCAACAACCTCACATGAGGTTGACCTGACCGGATGCCTCCCTGAGAACTGTCGAACATGAAATAGTAGAGCTGAGTCATGTGCGACTCGTCCCAGTGAGGTTACTGCGTCCAATGGACACTCAACGGAGGCATCCTGCTGAGAGTCATGAGTGAGGATCTGAATGATTGACTGTCAAACTGTCAACAACAGACTGCCCTCGTGAGCAGACCTGGGACGGCTGGTGAGGTGGAGGACGTCAGTAATGCAGGGCTCTCGCTTGGAGGTCGTTGGGTAACAATATGTTTGTTATTGAGTGACTGTGCGAGATAGGGGTTGGAAATCAGCCGTTACTATTAGACACTAGATTAAGTAAGATCATTTATAAATGAACGAACGAACAAACAAACTACTACAAAACAATCCATAAGTGAAACCTTCACAGGTGCTATTGCTTTTGGCTTGAGGGACTAACATCACAGCATAACAAGGTAGAGGTTATGTAGACAGTAGAGCAGGCCATCTCAGCGGGTTTCACTATAGCCTGTTAATGTGACACTTGGACTGACAGCAGACCCTAATGACATAGTGTGAAGATCTCATGGTGGTGGACCTGTCACTGTCCTAAGGCAGTCACAAATATTACATTTGATCTGGCCTCATATCTTTTATGAATAACTGAAGAGGGCGCTTACTGTATTCAGGCCTACTGTTTAAAAAAATACATTGTAGAATAATAGTGAAGACATCACAACTATGAAAAAAAAAGAAAGTGTTAAACAAATATATATTTTAGATTTTAAATTCTTCAAAGTAGCCACCCTTTGCCTTGATGACAGCTTTGCACACTCTTGGCATTTTCTCAACCAGCTTCTTGAGGTAGTCACCTGGAATGCTTTTCCAACCGTCTTGAAGGAGTTCCCACATATGCTGAGCACTTGTTGACTACTTTTCCTTCACTCTGCGGTCCAACTTATCCCAAACCATCTCAATTGGGTTGAGGTTGGGTGATTGTGGAGGCCAGGTCATCTGATGCAGCACTCCATCACTCTCCTTCTTGGTCAAATAGCCCTTACACAGCCTGGAGGTGTGTTTTGGGTCATTGTCCTGAGGGAAAACAAATGATAGTCCCACTAAGCGCAAACCAGCTGGGATGGCGTATTGCTGCAGAATACTGTGGTAGCCATCCTGGTTAAGTGTGCCGTGAATTCTAAATAAACACTCACAGTGTCACGAGCAAAGCACCCCCACACCATCACTCCTCCATGCTTCACGGTGGGAACCACACATGCGGAGATCATCTGTTCACCTACTCTGCATCTCACAAAGACACGGCTGTTGGAACCAAAAATCTTACATTTGGACTGCAGACCAAAGGACAGATTTCCACCGGTCTAATGCCCATTGCTCGGGTTTCTTGGCCCAAGCAAGTCTCTTCTTATTATTGGAGTCCTTTAGTAGTGGTTTCTTTGCAGCAATTCAACCATGAAGGCCTGATTCACACAGTCTTCTCTGAACAGTTGATGTTGAGATGTGTCTGTTACTTGCACTCGGTGAAGCATTTATTTGGGCTGCAATCTGAGGTGCAGTTGATTGCAGATTTCTGAGGCTGGTAACTCTAATAAACTTATCCTCTGCAGCAGAGGTAACTCTGGGTCTTCCATTCCTGTGGCGGTCCTCATCAGAGCCAGTTTCATCATAGCGCTTGATGGTTTTTGCGACTGCACTTGAAGAAACTTTCAAAGTTCTTGAAATGTTCCAGAATGACTGACCTTCATGTCTTAAAGTAATGACGGACTGTTGTTTCGCTTTGCTTATTTGAGCTGTTCTTGCCATAATATGGACTTGGTCATTTAGCAAATAGGGCCATACCAACCCTACCTTGTCACAACACAACTGATTGGGTCAAACGCATTAAGAAGGAAAGAAATTCCACAAATTTACTTTTAAAACCCTGCAATGAGTAGGTGTGTCCAAACTTTTGACTGGTACTGTACATGAACTGTGATATACGACTACACTGTTAGGAACACAAGCATTTCGCTAAACCCGCAGTAACATCTGCTAAATATGTGTATGTGACCAATAACATTTGATTTAATTTGATACATTAAATGATATGTATAGTAGGCTAGCCTATCTACAATGTTTATGAATCAGTGTGTCACATATACTCCCTCTCGGGCCTCTAGGTCATCAGGCTGCTGATTATCCCACACACCTGTCACCATCGTCTCGCACACCTGCTCCTCATGACACTCACCTGGACACCATCACCTCCTTGATTATCTTCCCTATATCTGTCACTCCCCTTGGTTCTTTCCTCAGGCGTTATTGACTCCGCTTTCATGTCGGTGTGTTGTTTGTGTTCATTGTTTCTTTAAAAATAAAAATAAAACACTCACTCCCTGAACTTGCTTCCTGACTCTCAGCGCACTTGTTACAGTCTCTACTGAATGACAATTTGAGAATGATGTATAGCCTAAATGTATGAAGGACGTTGTAGGCCTTTAATGTTGGTGATTATTATTTTATTTTTTACAATAATACACTTTAAACTAGCACAAAGCATTTTTTCCCCAATGCACTTATGAGTCTTACCTCCAGTCGTTTTTTCTCAGAAGGCTCTTAACACATTAACAGAGGCAAAGCTGATTGAATTCACTATGGTAGTCGCCCTCGCCTTGGAGAGTCACGCTGACAACCATCATGTGATGGCCTGCAGTCCGTCAAGCAGAACCAAGGAGGTTGGTTTGCTACTGGGAGGGACCTGTAGGCTTTGTGCTCCGCGGATTGGTAGGCAGAAGCTTTCACAACTTCTCAATTATGTCAGTCATCAAAACCCGCCTCTTTCCACCCAAAATAACATGGATGGAGATGCCTGTGGTATAAAAAGTATTGTGGGATAAACATTCCTTTCTCTTAAAACCGCACGGAAAACCCGGGGGAGCATTTATTGATGAGTTCATAGATGGCAGAGGAAATGTTATTAGCAGAAGATGGGAAATGTGTGGGGGTAAGTGTTGATCCTGCTTTGATAATTGGCTTATTGATGATTCCTCTAGATTTTTGTATATTTCATACAAAGACTGACTAGATTTTCTTTCATCACTTTTCTAACAGTTGTGCCTTCTCTACAAGTATATCACTTTTTCCATTTTTATAGGGAATATGAGATACACTACACGCTGGAGATCTAACTGGCTTTCAATATATTTTTGATCCTTAAAAGCATGCTTGCCATTTCCCTTTTATGGAAATATATGGTAGGCTACAAATATGGCTTATATACAGTATGGCTTCCTTTCAGATGTAATTTTTTTAATATATTATGGCATGGCAACGTTGTTGGCCTATTGTAGTGGACTTCAAACCCGAGCCCAATACACATTACTGTGCATGTGTTGTTGTCGCCTGCAGTGCATTCTGCTGCGTGGTATAAACCTCTCTGCATTCATCTCTCAGCCAGTGCTTCCAATTCACTAAGGAATGCAGCTCATCTAGACCAGCTAAAGCATCAGAACATCTAAACTGCTGCAACTTGAGCTTAGAAGTGGCAACCTTTTCAACGTTTTACTCAGAAAAGGATACCTAGTAACTGGGACTTTTAATGGAAACAAATGTGTTTTTAAGATAGTTAAAGCCTCTTATGAACTTCAATACAAGCCACTGAATCCAGGCTTGTCAGAAGACCAGAGCGACCCATTGGATGTTACAATGCTGCATTGTCTCTTTTCGGCCATTTTCATGTGTGGTTGTCTGTTAGACTCTCCCGCTGGCCCTTTAAGAAGATTGAATTAGGTTCCCAGGCCAGCCATGCTCCACTATGCTTTTTATTGTTCACCCTAACTTCTCTGAAATCAGGGCCTTGTCTGCCTGTTGGTTTTACGATGATCGCAAGATAGAGGAAGCCTCAAATCTACGTGAGTGGTAGGCCCCAAAGTGTTTGACTAATCTTTATAGGCAGTTTAGACAAGGACAGCTTTTGTTCTGGGTTGAGCTCTATATCTGATCTATGTTAAAACATTTACATCAGGATGGTTTGAGTCTATGAACTCTATACGGAACTATAAAATGGCCCTGGGTACTTTGTTTACACTCGTCTATTCATTCACTCAATATAAATATGAGTATATCTTGAGCGTTTGTAATCATGTAATAGGCTACTACTGTACACCTGCTGTGGAATTGTAGCCTATCAGATTTCCAGATCATTATTTTAGCTCTTGTCCTTCTTATGTGTCTACTCCTGCTGAAGTTTGGTTAGTAGGGTGTAGTTAAATCCTCTCTCAGCTACTGACCCTGTGTACTGGGGGTGTCAGTTAAGCTGGCTGTGCTGGAATTCAGCATCTGGACAGGGGAATAAGTTCAGGCAGGGCTCCTGACTACTACACCATCCCTAGGAATACAACAACACAGTACTTCTACTTAGTCTAGTATGTCTCAGTTTATGGAGAGCTGTCATGCCCATAGGGGCACAGGGGCATGTGCCCCCTCAGATTTTTCCTGTTTTAAAATGACAAAATATTTTTTTTCTTTTTTCTTTTAATTTTGTGTTGTTTCTCTGTAATACTACTAGCCACCTAGACATGTTACAAAGTTGGCTTTAGCTAGCCCAGCTACAGCAGGTTCCCAATCTCCCAACCTCATAACTAGCTATCAAGAAGCCATTGCAGGCCATCAATCAAGTGAGTGTAGTTATCTATAGAATAGAGTTTGGCCTTGTAAAGGGATTTTCTGTCAACTTTACATTTAGATTACATTTTTTAAATTGAACTGTCAAATTTGTCAATAACCAATTCTAGATGTTTATAGTTTTTACAACTATCTGTAGTGTGATTTAAAAAAAGCAAAGTTTGTACTTTTCCTCAAGCCTTTACTTGCCACACCAGGTTGGGGAGAAAACGAACAAATGAAAACGTGTACAGTAATTCTGTATTTGGCAGGTGGTAGCTGAGTAGTGTCACGCCCTGGCCTTAGTATTATTTGTTTTATTTATTATTTTAGTTAGGTCAGGGTGTGACATGGGGTATGTGTGTATTTTGGGGTATTATATGGTAGAGGGGGTGTTTGTTGTAGTTTATGGTTTTGTGTTGAGTGTATGTGTCTAGCTGTGTCTAGCTGTGTCTATGTTGGGTGTAGTTCTAGGAAAGTCTATGGTGGCTGGAATGGGTTCTCAATTAGAGACAGCTGATTTCGGTTGTCTCTAATTGGGAGCCATATTTAAGGCTGCCATGGGCTTTAGCTGTTTGTGGGTCATTGTTTGTGTATATGTATAGTTCGACGTAAGTAGTTTGTGTGTGCACTTACGTTTGAAGTCTTCACGATCGTTTGTTGTTTTCGTTAGTGTTGTATAAGTGTGTAGTGTTCATCTTCATCGTTGTTATTAAAAAAGAAGATGTATTCAAATCATGTTGCGCCTTGGTCCTCTCGTTCATGTCAACGCGATCGTGACAGAATGACCCACCAATACCGGATCAAGCGGTGTCTCCTGTACGGTGTCTCCTGTACGTGTTCATAGCCCAGTGCGGGTTATTCCACCTTCCCGCACTGGTAGGGCTAGATTGGGCATTGAGCCAGGTGCCATGATACCGGCTCAACGCGTCTGGTCTCCAGTGCGTCTCTTCGGGCCGGTATACATGGCACCAGCCTTACGCATGGTGTCCCCGGTTCGCCTACATAGCCCGGTGCGGGTTATTCCACCTTCCCGCACTGGTCGGGCGACGGGGAGCATTCAACCAGGTAAGGTTGGGCAGGCTCGGTGTTCAAGGGAACCAGTACGCCTGCACGGTCCGGTATTTCCGGCGCCACCTTCCCGCCCCAGTTCAGTTCCACCAGTGCCTACACCACGTAACAGGCTTCCAGTGTGTCTCCAGAACCCTGTTCCTCCTCCACGCACTCGTCCTATGGTGCGTGTCTCCAGCCCGGTACCACCAATTCCGGCACCACGCACTAAGCCTCTTGTGCGTCTCCAGAGTCCTGTGCATCCTGTTGCTGCTCCCCGCATTAGCCCTGAGATGCGTGTCCCCAGTCCGGTACCACCAGTTCCGGCCCCACGCACTAGGCCTAATGTGCGTCTCCAGGGTCCAGTATGCCCTGTTCCTTCTCCCCGCACTAGCCTGAAAGTGCGTGCCTTTAGCCCGGTGCCTCCAGTTCCGGCACCACGCACCAGGCCTACAGTGCGCCTCATCCGGCCAGAGCCATCCGTCTCCCCAGCGCCATCTGAGCCATCCGTCTCCCCAGCGCCATCTGAGCCATCCGTCTCCCCAGCGCCGTCTGAGCCATCCGTCTCCCCAGCGCCGTCTGAGCCATCCGTCTCCCCAGCGCCGTCTGAGCCATCCGTCTCCCCAGCGCCATCTGAGCCATCCGTCTGCCCAGTGCCGTCTGAGCCATCCGTCTGTCCAGAGCCATTAGAGCCGCCCGTCTGTCCCGAGCCGCTAGAGCCATTCGTCAGTCAGGATCTGCCAGAGCCGCCAACCAGACAGGATCTGCCAGAGCCGCCAACCAGACAGGATCTGCCAGAGCCGCCAACCAGACAGGATCTGCCAGAGCCGCCAACCAGACAGGATCTGCCAGAGCCGCCAACCAGACAGGATCTGCCAGAGCTGTCAGCCAGCCATGAGCGTCCAGATCCGTCTGCCAGCCATGAGCGTCCGGATCCGTCAGCTAGCCATGAGCAGCCAGATCTGTCAGCCAGCCATGAGCCGTCCAACCAGGATCCGCCGGAGCCGTCATCCAGCCAGGATCTGCCCATTATCCTGGTGTTGCCCCTTATCCTGGTGCTGCCCCTTATCCTGGTGCTGCCCCTTATCCTGGTGCTGCCCCTTATCCTGGTGCTGCCCCTTATCCCGGTGCTGGCCCTTATCCCGGTGCTGGCCCTTATCCCGGTGCTGCCCCTTATCCCGGTGCTGCCCCTTATGACTATGGTGGGGTGGGGACCACGACCAGTGCCGGAGCCGCCGCCGTGGAAGGAAGCCCACCCAGACCCTCCCCTAGACTATGTGTTGGTGCGTCCGGAGTTCGCGCCTTAAGGGGGGGGTTATGTCACGCCCTGGCCTTAGTATTATTTGTTTTATTTATTATTTTAGTTAGGTCAGGGTGTGACATGGGGTATGTGTGTATTTTGGGGTATTATATGGTAGAGGGGGTGTTTGTTGTAGTTTATGGTTTTGTGTTGAGTGTATGTGTCTAGCTGTGTCTATGTTGGGTGTAGTTCTAGGAAAGTCTATGGTGGCCGGAATGGGTTCTCAATTAGAGACAGCTGATTTCGGTTGTCTCTAATTGGGAGCCATATTTAAGGCTGCCATGGGCTTTAGCTGTTTGTGGGTCATTGTTTGTGTATATGTATAGTTCGACGTAAGTAGTTTGTGTGTGCACTTACGTTTGAAGTTTTCACGATCGTTTGTTGTTTTCGTTAGTGTTGTATAAGTGTGTAGTGTTCATCTTCATCGTTGTTATTAAAAAAGAAGATGTATTCAAATCATGTTGCGCCTTGGTCCTCTCGTTCATGTCAACGCGATCGTGACAAGTAGCTTCCAACTGATTCGAAGGTTGGACCATTTCCAGCAGGCTGACTAACCAGGGCTGTATTCATTCAGGCATGCAACAGATTAATAATAATAACGTTTTTCAACCGAAAAAGAAAACAAGTATTCTTATTGGACAAGTCCAGGTTGTCCCTCCCTTTTTCAATCCATTATCTTCTGTTTAGTGCCCAATGCACATGACCCAGGTCCGGCCAAGGTCCAGTACAGTACAGTTCTCCTTGTCCCAGACAGTATCCAACCCATACTCTATTTATGATGTATTAAACGCTTGTACATGCGAAATCATGTACTAATCTCATAATTCCATACTAATCCGGCCACAGAAGAATTGAAATGAACCATTTTGGACTCTGACACCCTTATACACTATGCTGTCATTGTATAGTGGCACTAATCTCGGCACCCAAATCTTGCAAGCCAGCCAGCTACTCGATTTGTCACAAGTCTGTCACAAGGCTATAGCGACACATTTTGTGGCAGCGGTTGTTGTCAAAGTAGCCTAGTAACAGTAAAAGTTGTATACTTCACTTAATAATTGCAGATATGTTTATCCAGAACTGATCTATGACGTGTAACCTACAGTTTAATGCTTATAATATCAATAATACTATACTGTAAGCATTGTAGTGTAGCTACATTCAGGTCAGCTTCCCTATGAAAACTGGTTCTGTACAGTACATCACAGAAAGCTGTTATGTTGACAGGTTGATTTTAAATCATCATTAAGCATAATGAACTATGGTTATGTATGTTTTCTATTGAAATGCCCAATGACCTGTTTCGTAGTATTTACAGTCCCAGTTTGGACTGTTCTCTCCAACACTTAGGCCTACACCACATGACTCCATTAATAAAACGATCATAGATATATTGGTCAGAAATTGTGCTATCTAGAACATAAAATGCTTATTCTGCTGTCCCCATTGGAGAACCCTTTGAAGAACCCCTTTTGGTTCCATTTGGAACCCTTTTGGGCTCCATGTAGGACCCTTTCCACAGAGGGGTCTACATGGAACCCAAAACGGTTCTACCTGGAACCAAAAAGGGTTATCCTATTGGGACAGCCAAATAATATTTTTGGATCCCTTTTTTCTAAGAGTGTTTTTAGGACCCTGAGGTTTACCTGATAACCTGTAACTAGGGCCCAGTTTTACCTGATAACCTGTAACTAGGGCCCAGTTTTACCTGATAACCTGTAATCAGGGCTAGGTTTTACCTGATAACCTGTAAATCAGGGCTAGGTTTTACCTGATAACCTGTAAATCAGGGCTAGGTTTTACCTGATAACCTGTAAATCAGGGCTAGGTTTTACCTGATAACCTGTAAATCAGGGCTAGGTTTTACCTGATAACCTGTAAATCAGGGCTAGGTTTTACCTGATAACCTGTAACTAGGGCCCGGTTTTACCTGATAACCTGTAACTAGGGCCCAGTTTTACCTGATAACCTGTAATCAGAGCTAGGTTTTACCTGATAACCTGTAACTAGGGCTCGGTTTTACCTGATAACCTGTAATCAGGGCTAGGTTTTACCTGATAACCTGTAATCAGGGCTAGGTTTTACCTGATAACCTGTATTCAGGGCTAGGTTTTACCTGATAACCTGTAACTAGGGCCCAGTTTTACCTGATAACCTGTAACTAGGGCTCGGTTTTACCTGATAACCTGTAACTAGGGCCCAGTTTTACCTGATAACCTGTAATCAAGGCTAGGTTTTACCTGATAACCTGTAATCAGGGCTAGGTTTTACCTGATAACCTGTAACTAGGGCCCAGTTTTACCTGATAACCTGTAACTAGGGCCCAGTTTTACCTGATAACCTGTAATCAGAGCTAGGTTTTACCTGATAACCTGTAATCAGAGCTAGGTTTTACCCGATAACCTGTAATCAGGGCTAGGTTTTACCTGATAACCTGTAACTAGGGCCCGGTTTTACCTGATAACCTGTAATCAGAGCTAGGTTTTACCTGATAACCTGTAATCAGAGCTAGGTTTTACCCGATAACCTGTAATCAGGGCTAGGTTTTACCTGATAACCTGTAACTAGGGCCCGGTTTTACCCGATAACCTGTAATCAGGGCTAGGTTTTACCCGATAACCTGTAATCAGGGCTCGGTTTTACCCGATAACCTGTAATCAGGGCTCGGTTTTACCCGATAACCTGTAACTAGGGCTCGGTTTTACCCGATAACCTGTAACTAGGGCTCGGTTTTACCCGATAACCTGTAACTAGGGCTCGGTTTTACCCGATAACCTGTAACTAGGGCTCGGTTTTACCCGATAACCTGTAACTAGGGCTCGGTTTTACCCGATAACCTGTAACTAGGGCTCGGTTTTACCCGATAACCTGTAACTAGGGCTCGGTTTTACCCGATAAACTGTAACTAGGGCTCGGTTTTACCCGATAAACTGTAACTAGGGCTCGGTTTTACCCGATAACCTGTAACTAGGGCTCGGTTTTACCCGATAACCTGTAACTAGGGCTCGGTTTTACCCGATAACCTGTAACTAGGGCTCGGTTTTACCTGTAACCTGTAACTAGGGCTCGGTTTTACCCGATAACCTGTAACTAGGGCTCGGTTTTACCCGATAACCTGTAACTAGGGCTCGGTTTTACCCGATAACCTGTAACCAGGGCTCGGTTTTACCTGATTACCTGTAACTAGGGCTCGGTTTTACCCGATAACCTGTAACTAGGGCTCGGTTTCACCCGATAACCTGTAATCAGGGCACAGTTTTACCCGATAACCTGTAACTAGGGCTCGGTTGTACCCGATAACCTGTATTCAGGGCACAGTTTTACCTGATAACCTGTAACCAGGGCACAGTTTTACCTGATAACCTGTAACCAGGGCACCGTTTTACCTGATAACCTGTAACCAGGGCCTAGGGGTTTTCCTGGTCAGTATATGTGCTCTGAAAAAACCCTGGGCCCTGGTCATATTGTATGATAAAATGTTTCTCATCAGGTTTTGCTGTGTTCCTACAGGTGTAGGATCTTAATTTGACCAGTTTCTCACAGCAGGAAAATAATCCTGGAGCAACAGGATGATCAAATGAAGACCCTACACCTGTACAGCATCTCCTAATGTTGTGTCATCTTTTCCTTCCTCTAGTCTCTCACCAAGTCGCTGCTGGCCGCGGCTTTCCTGGCCTCGTTCGGTAGCTCCATGCTCTATGGCTACAACCTGGCCGTCGTCAACTCTCCTGCAGAGGTAGGAGGCACCACAGTAACATCTCTATGCAATAAGACACTGCAGGCCTACATGCACTGAAATGGTTGTGAACAGGGAAATATACAATTTCAGTGAGATACATACAGTCAACAGGAATAGGCCTATAGTGAATATGCAGACTCCATGACCGGACCTATCCTTTTTATAAGTACATATGTACTGCAGTTAGTGGACTATAACATAGGAGCTACACAAACTAAGACACCATATGTATTGTATTAGTTTACCACCATGAGTATTCTGTTCACGCCGTGTTACTACTCTCCTCGCATCTAGAGTCATGGGAGTAGTGTGAAATTACTGATCTGGGGTCATTTTTGCATTTCCCCCACTACTGGTTAACGTTTACATTAGGGGAGGGGAAGCTGATCCTACGTCTGTACCCAGGGGAAACTTCACCCGTGAGCCGAGCCTTGATGCCTGATTTCCCGGTTGTGGTTGATTTGTTTTGACCTGGATGGTTGAACCGGTTCAGTGTGAACTGTGTCAATTCAGTCAGCCTCACATTAGACCGTGTTATTTCCACAATGGGAACGGTTGACGTTGTAAGGCCTGCTACTGCAGAGCGTTTCCATCTTAGACTTGGGATCTTATAAGCTAAATTGATTTGTCTACGGGAGACAAAATGGTATCATAAAAACATACACACAATGGCCATTGACGTATACTTCCATAGACAATATAATCGCACATTTCTACAGCAATTATTGGTATCTGAAGTTGAATCAGCCCAGTGTCTCTGGGTTAGAGATGAGTATGCCGTGTCTCTTGTCTAACTCCCATTAGACAGCTCTGCAAGCCTATGTCAAAATACGTTTGTTACCAAATATGGTGTTTTGCTGAGCAACTACACTGCTCAAAAAAAAAAAGGGAACACTTAAACAACACAATGTGACTCCAAGTCAATCACACTTCTGTGAAATCAAACTGTCCACTTAGGAAGCAACACTGATTGACAATAAATTTCACATGCTGTTGTGCAAATGGAATAGACAAAAGGTGGAAATTATAGGCAATTAGCAAGACACCCCCAATAAAGGAGTTATTCTGCAGGTGGTGACCACAGACCACTTCTCAGTTCCTATGCTTCCTGGCTGATGTTTTGGTCACTTCTGAATGCTGGCGGTGCTCTCACTCTAATGGTAGCATGAGACGGAGTCTACAACCCACACAAGTGGCTCAGGTAGTGCAGCTCATCCAGGATGGCACATCAATGCGAGCTGTGGCAAGAAGGTTTGCTGTGTCTGTCAGCGTAGTGTCCAGAGCATGGAGGCGCTACCAGGAGACAGGCCAGTACATCAGGAGACGTGGAGGAGGCCGTAGGAGGGCAACAACCCAGCAGCAGGACCGCTACCTCCGCCTTTGAGCAGGAGGAGCACTGCCAGAGCCCTGCAAAATGACCTCCAGCAGGCCACAAATGGGCATGTGTCTGCTCAAACGGTCAGAAACAGACTCCATGAGGGTGGTATGAGGGCCCGACGTCCACAGGTGGGGGTTGTGCTTACAGCCCAACACCGTGCAGGACGTTTGGCATTTGCCAGAGAACACCAAGATTGGCAAATTCGCCACTGGCGCCCTGTGGTCTTCACAGATGAATGCAGGTTCACACTGAGCACATGAGCACATGTGACAGACGTGACAGAGTCTGGAGACGCCGTGGAGAACGTTCTGCTGCCTGCAACATCCTCCAGCATGACCGGTTTGGCGGTGGGTCAGTCATGGTGTGGGGTGGCATTTCTTTGTGGGGCCGCACAGCCCTCCATGTGCTCGTTAGAGGTAGCCTGCCTGCCATTAGGTACCGAGATGAGATCCTCAGAGCCCTTGTGAGACCATATGCTGACACATGCACATTTGTGGCCTGCTGGAGGTCATTTTGCAGGGCTCTGGCAGTGCTCCTCCTGCTCAAAGGCGGAGGTAGCGGTCCTGCTGCTGGGTTGTTGCCCTCCTACGGCCTCCTCCACGTCTCCTGATGTACTGGCCTGTCTCCTGGTAGCGCCTCCATGCTCTGGACACTACGCTGACAGACACAGCAAACCTTCTTGCCACAGCTCGCATTGATGTGCCATCCTGGATGAGCTTCACTACCTGAGCCACTTGTGTGGGTTGTAGACTCCGTCTCATGCTACCACTAGAGTGAGAGCACCGCCAGCATTCAAAAGTGACCAAAACATCAGCCAGGAAGCATAGGAACTGAGAAGTGGTCTGTGGTCACCACCTGCAGAATAACTCCTTTATTGGGGGTGTCTTGCTAATTGCCTATAATTTCCACCTTTTGTCTATTCCATTTGCACAACAGCATGTGAAATTTATTGTCAATCAGTGTTGCTTCCTAAGTGGACAGTTTGATTTCACAGAAGTGTGATTGACTTGGAGTTACATTGTGTTGTTTAAGTGTTCCCTTTATTTTTTTGAGCAGTGTATTTTAATGTACTCCCGTTACGGCCAGTATGTTAGAAAAAAAAGGTCTAAATAAAATTGTACAACAACATTTTCGGCACCTCCAATTTATTCAGCTGACTTCTGACTTCTGCATCGTATTAATGATTGATTGGAGGTGCCGAATATGATTTTTTTTCCGGTTGCTTGTACATGGGAAAAAAAGATATGTTTTATTGTTACACACCGGATAGGTGCAGTGAATTATTATAATTTTTTTACAGGGTCAGTCATAGTAGATTTTCACCTTTTCGGCTCGGGTATTACAACCAGTGACCTTTTGGTTACTGGCCCAACGCTCGAACCGCTAGGCTACCCATCGCTGGCCGCTTGCAGAGCTGTCTAATGGGAGTTTGAATCGGAGCTACCTGGGCTTTAAAGAAGAGACGCATCATACTCATCTCTAATAACATGGAACCCAAACCGGCTGCACGCGTGTGTCATCGTGCATACATTTATTTTGTCCCCCTACACCAAACGCGATCACGACACGCAGGTTAAAATATCAAAACAAACTCTGAACCAATGACATTAATTTGGGGACAGGTCGAAAAGCATTAAACATGTATGGCAATTTAGCTAGTTAGCTTGCACTTGCTAGCTAATTTGTCCTATTTAGCTAGCTTGCTGTTGCTAGCTAATTTGTCCTGGGATATAAACATTGAGTTGTTATTTTACCTGAACTGCACAAGATCCTCTACTCCGACAAATTAATACACACATAAAACGGCCAACCGAATCGTTTCTAGTCATCTCTCCTCCTTCCAGGCTTTTTCTTCGTTGAACTTATATGGTGATCGGCATCTAAACTTTCATAGTATTACCACGACTACCGGCAAAACAGTTCGTCTTTCAATCACCCACGTGGGTATAACAAATGAGGAGATGGCACGTGGGTACCTGCTTCTATAAACCAATGAGGAGATGCAGGACTTTCAGCGCGATCTGCATCAGAAATAGAAAGGAGTTCTATTTTTAGGCCTTGCCATCGCAGACTCGTTGGCGCGTGAGCAGTGTCGGTGCAATAATTGAATAACATGGATTTCTAAATGTATTTTGTGACGCTCGCGCACGCGACGTGTCCGGTCTGGTCAGCATGTAACCCAGACACTGGGGCAAATCAGGCCATACATGACGCATGGTAAAATGAGTGAAAATGCTGCCCTCCCTGTCTCATGGATACCTGATGTTACTGTTCTTGTGTGGTTGATGATGATGATGATGAAGATGATGGGGATGATGATGATGATGACAGGGTTGATTTCTTTAGTGATGGATATTGCAATGTTTTTCATTTCAATTCCATTGTCAAATCTGTCCACGCCCTCTTCTTACAACCATTTTAGGAATGTTTATCGATTACATCCCTGTCACACAATCTCTTGCTCCAATTGTTGGTTCCCTCCTTTTATTGTCCTTGCTTCAAATTCCCCAGTGGACATACAGTATAATTAGAAATTTGCACGGCTCCAAAACACAACCTAGTCTTTCACATCTGGAAAACAAGCAGGAAAAACTGTCCGACACTTCACCAAACAATCGGTGGCAATCTTTTGGCACTAATGTGGAAGTCAGGTGGGGAATCAGGACCATTAATGACCCTCCTTCCTGCCAAATGGGTTGTCACGAGACTGTAGTGTCTATTCACAGACCTGGGTTCAAATCCGATTTGAAATCTTTCAAATACTTTGCCCGCTTGTTTTAGTCTACCCGGATTATAGGATGAGTGAGTTTAGCACTTTTGTAACTATCCCATTGGTTCCATTGTGCCAGGCAGCTTACGTGTTTGAAATGATTTCCAATAGTATTTGAACCTAGGTCTGTCTCTTCCACTGAGAGAGTTGTATTCTGCTGCTCTGTTTCAGCTAAGGCTAGGGAGAGGCAGAGAGAAGAAGATGAATTAATTACATAATAGTAACACCACGCTGATTCAGAGACAATAACATCATTAGAGAAGGAGAGAGGCCAGTATTAGAAAAAGAGGACAGGATAGGAGGTGCATAGCCAGGTGTACAGTGCATTCGGAAAGTATTCAGACCCATTGGCTTTTTCCACATTTTGTTACGTTACAGCCTTTTTCTAAAATGGATTAAATAAATACAAATTATCATCAATCTACACACAATACCCCATCATGACAAAGCAAAAACAGTTTTTTAGAAATGTATTAAAAATAAAAACAGATATACCTTATTTACATAAGTATTCAGACACTTTACTCAGTATGTTGTTGAAGCACCTTTGGCAGCGATTACACCCTTGAGTCTTTTGTGGTGCTGTATCATAACAAAATGTGGAAAAAGTGAAGGGGTCTGAATACTTTCCGAATGCACTGTATGTGCCTGCACTGAAATTGAGTGAAAATAGATTTTCCTTCATAATCTCTCTTAAAAGGGAACGGAAACGCTACAGACAAATGTAACGATGCCAAAAGACACACATGTAAATAGTTAGAAAATAAAAGCCTGGCTATTGTCTGTTGATCCCATCACTTCTAGACTCTAGTGTCTTAATATGACTTCCTTATCTACATTCTACCCTTTCTCCTTCTCCTCGCCTTCCTCAGTACATAGAAGCTGTTTTTCAGTCTAGCTCAAGGCCATCAGACTGCTAAACAGCAGTCACTAACTCAGAGAGGCTGCTGCCTACATGGAGACCCAATCACTGGCCACTTTAATAAATGGATCACTAGTCACTTTAAACAATGTCACTCTAAATAATGCCACTTTAATAATGTTTACATATCTTACATTACTTATATCACATGTATATACTGTATTTGATAACCATCTATTGCACCTTGCCTATGCCGCTCGGACATCGCTCATCCCTATACTTATATGTACATATTCTCATTCACCCCTTTAGATTTGTGTGTATTAGGTAGTTGTTGGAGAATTGTTAGATTACTTGTTAGATATTACTGCACTGTCGGAACTAGAAGCACAAGCATCTCGCTACACTCGCATTAACATCTGCTAACCATGTGTATGTGACCAATAAAATTTGATTTGATAAAGCAGCTTTACAACCAGAAAATGGTGTCTGCTTCTAGCAATTTCTTCTGACTTGACATGGTATCTACGGTATGTTTAACTCTTCCTCCCTCTCTCCCTCTTCTCCCAGTACATCAAGGCATTCTATAACCAGACGATGGTAGCAAGGAACGGAAAGGCTCTGGACGACAAGAAGCTTACGTTGTTCTACTCTGTCACCGTGTCTGTGTTTGCCATCGGGGGCATGGTGGGCAGCCTCATGGTGGGCATACTAGTCACCAGATTTGGAAGGTAAGACTTAGCCCCAAGTCTTAGACTTGCCCCTCCAGCCATAATTGACATGACGTCATTGACATAACGCCATTGACATAGCGTCATTGACATAACGTCATTGACATAATAAAAAGCATGAGCTGGCGCACACCCAGAGAAAATGATTTAGCGTAGAGGTGCTGACAGAGAACAAGCTGTTAAACTGTAAGCTATGAAAATAAAGAGAGTTGAACAGTCCATATGTATAACCTCCCAGTCATTTATTTGGTTAAAAAAACCACCAACGTTGCGGCATCACTGTGCCTTCTGCAGGGTAATGTCAGGAATGCTTGAACCAGGTTATGTAGGCAAACAGTGCAATTGCGTGGTCACAATATTGAGGATAGCTTCATGAGATCTGACCTGCCCCCTGAGCCCACTCAGCCACTCTTCACACCCATTCCACATGGGAACTACAAACGTGGCTCATGCGCACAGTGCAATAGCACTACAAGAACATCCTTCTTCAGACGCCCACATATGTCAAAAAATCCCTGTTAGGGGTATCATCTCATGCAAGACAAAGGGAGTAATCCATCTCATCACCTGTACATGTGGGAAAGCCTACAAAGGGAGACAGGATATCCTGTCTAAAAACATGGACCCCTAGTGGTCTGAATATTGACTTTGATCTCAGGCCCTTCTTATGACCAATGATATTGTCTGTGAACAGGTCTTGTAAATTAATGCATTCTTTCAACAGCTTATCGGAGTACACCCTATATGTTCCCCCTGTTGATGATGCTTATTGTGCTTTATGGTTGAACCAAAAGAATACATGTCACAAAAACATTGAGTGTCACGGCTGTCTAAGGGTGAGAGAGTGGACCAAGGCGCAGCGTGTGAAAAATACATCTTCTCTTTATTATTAAGAAGAAAAACGAAACAAAACAACAAATAGACGACCGTGAAGCTATATAAATGAACAAAGTGCACACATGCAACATAGAACATAGACACAGACAATTACCCACAAAACCCCAATGCCTATGACTGCCTTAAATATGGCTCTCAATCAGAGACAATGAACCACAGCTGCCTCTAATTGAGAACCAATCTAGGCAGCCATAGACATAACTAGACAACTACACTAGACACTACAAAAACACATACATTCCCCATGTCACACCCTGACCTAACTAAAAAACATAAAGAAAACAAAGAATACTAAGGCCAGGGCGTGACAGTACCCCCCCCCCCAAAGGTGCGGACTCCGACCGCACAAACTGACATAGAAAGGGGAGGGTCCGGGGTGGGCCCCATCATGGCGGCGGCTCGGGTGCGGGACGTGGCCCCCACTCCACCATTGTCAATACCCGCTTTGGTAGCCTCCTCCAAATGGCCACCCTCCAAATTAACCCCACTGGATTAGGGGGCAGCACCGGACTGAGGGGCAACACCGGGATGAGGGGAAACACCGGGATGAGGGGCAGCGCCGGACTGAGGGGCGGCAGCTCCGGACTGAGGGACGTCAGCGCCGGACTGAGGGACGTCAGCTCCGGGCTGGCTGACGGCTCTGGCTGGTCATGGCTGGCTGACGGCTCTGGCTGGTCATGGCTGACGGACGGCTCTGGCTGGTCATGGCTGACGGACGGCTCTGGCTGCTCCTGTCTGGCGGAAGGCTCTGGCTGCTCCTGTCTGACGGAAGGCTCTGGCTGCTCCTGTCTGGCGGAAGGCTCTGGCTGGTCATGGCTGACGGACGGCTCTGGCTGGTCATGGCTGACGGACGGCTCTGGCTGCTCCTGCCTGGCGGAAGGCTCTGGCTGCTCCTGTCTGGCGGAAGGCTCTGGCTGCTCCTGTCTGGCGGAAGGCTCTAGCGGCTCCTGTCTGGCGGAAGGCTCTAGCGGCTCCTGTCTGGCGGACGGCTTTGCAGGCTCATGGCAGACGAGCGGCTTTGAAGGCTCAGTCCAGACGGGCAGTTCATGCGGCGCTTGGCAGACGGACAGTTCAGACGGCGTTGGGCAGACGGGCAGTTCAGGCGCCGTTGGGCAGACGGGCAGTTCAGGCGCCGTTGGGCAGACGGGCAGTTCAGGCGCCGCTGGGCAGACGGGCAGTTCAGGCGCCGTTGGGCAGACGGGCAGTTCAGGCGCCGCTGGGCAGACGGGCAGTTCAGGCGCCGCTGGGCAGACGGCAGACTCTGGCCGGCTGAGACGCACTGTAGGCCTGGTGCGTGGTGCCGGAACTGGGGGCACCGGGTTAAGGACACGCACCTTCAGGCTAGTGCGGGGAACAACAACAGGACGCACAGGACTCTGGGGATACACAGGAGGCTTGGTGCGTGGTGCCGGAACTGGTGGTACCGGGCTGGAGACACGCACCATAGGGCGAGTGCGTGGAGGAGGAACAGGGCTCTGGAGACAGACTGGAAGCCTGGTGCGTGGTGTAGGCACTGGTGGTACTGGGCTGGGGCGGGGAGGTGGCGCCGGAAATACCGGACCGTGCAGGCGTACTGGCTCCCTTGAGCACTGAGCCTGCCCAACCTTACCTGGTTGTATGCTCCCCGTCGCCTGACCAGTGCGGGGAGGTGGAATAACCCGCACCGGGCTATGTAGGCGAACCGGGGACACCATGCGTAAGGCTGGTGCCATGTAAGCCGGCCCGAGGAGACGCACTGGTGGCCAGATGCGTTGGGCCGGCTTCATGACATCCGGCTCAACGCTCAATCTAGCCCGGCCGATACGTGGAGCTGGAATGTACCGAACCGGGCTATGCACGCGTACAGGAGACACCATGCGCTCTACTGCGTAACACGGTGTCTGCCCGTACTCTCGCTCTCCACGGTAGGTACAGGGAGTATGCGCAGGTCTCCTACCTGACTTCGCCACACTCCCTTTAAGCTCCCCCCCAAGAAATTTTTGGGTAGTACTCACGGGCTTCCAGCCTTGCCTCCGTGCTGCCTCATATCGCCTCCTCTCGGCTTTCGCTGCCTCCACCTCAGCTTTGGGGCGGCGATATTCTCCTGGTTGAGCCCAAGGTCCCTTACCATCCAATTCGTTCTCCCATGTCCAGAAATCCTGTGTAGGTGGGTCCTGTTGCCGCTTGACACGCCGCTTGGTCCGATTTAGGTGGGTAATTCTGTCACGGCTGTCTAAGGGTGAGAGAGTGGACCAAGGCGCAGCGTGTGAAAAATACATCTTCTCTTTATTATTAAGAAGAAAAACGAAACAACAAATAGATGACCGTGAAGCTATATAAATGAACTAAGTGCACACATGCAACATAGAACATAGACACAGACAATTACCCACAAAACCCCAATGCCTATGACTGCCTTAAATATGGCTCTCAATCAGAGACAATGAACCACAGCTGCCTCTAATTGAGAACCAATCTAGGCAGCCATAGACATAACTAGACAACTACACTAGACACTACAAAAACACATACATTCCCCATGTCACACCCTGACCTAACTAAAAAACATAAAGAAAACAAAGAATACTAAGGCCAGGGCGTGACATTGAGTGAAATTGGAAATATTTAAATATATGGGTGACATTAAATGAAACAATGTATGTTGATGCTAATGTTATGCTAATGATAACAATTAAATAATATATTCAATAAGCTGTGGGCTACTGTCTTTTAACAGTTTCGCTCAATTCATTCTGATCAACCTAGCAATTATAACACACCCCTCACTATTGTCATTGGTTGCACTAATTGCACTGTTTGTCTACATAACCGGGTTTAAGCATTCATGACATTACCCTGAAGGCTCTGGCAGTGCACCTCCTGGCACAAAGGCGGAGGTAGCGGTCCTGCTGCTGGGTTGTTGCCCTCCTACGGCCTCCTCTACGTCTCCTGATGTACTGGCCTGTCTCCTGGTAGCGCCTCCATGCTCTGGACACTACGCTGACAGACACAGCAAACCTTTTTGCCACAGCTCGCATTGATGTGCCATCCTGGATGAACTGCACTACCTGAGCCACTTGTGTGGGTTGTAGACTCCATCTCATGCTACCACTAGAGTGAGAGCACCGCCAGCATTCAAAAGTGACCAAAACATCAGCCAGGAAGCATAGGAACTGAGAAGTGGTCTGTGGTCACCATCTGCAGAATCACTCCTTTTTTGGGGGTGTCTTGCTAATTGCCTATAATTTCCACCTTTTGTCTATTCCATTTGCACAACAGCATGTGAAATGTATTGTCAATCAGTGTTGCTTCCTAAGTGGACAGTTTGATTTCATAGAAGTGTGATTGACTTGGAGTTATATTGTGTTGTTCAAGTGTTCCCTTTATTTTTTTGAGCAGTGTATGTTGGAAATCATTCAGACATTTATGCATACTTAGGCTACATCTCTTTGTGTTACGAAAGTCTTACATTTAAAATCGGTGTTTTGAGGATATTGGACTTCCAGTACATTGAAGCCAATGGTTTGTTTAAGGTTTGTAGAAGGTTTCTCAGGCTGATTGTTCTGCTGTCTACAGGAAAGGGACCCTGGTGAGAATCACATGTCTGGTGTTTATAGCTGGAGCCTTCATGGGCTTCAGCAGGACCTTCGGCTCTCCAGAGATGATCATTGTTGGACGCTTCATCACAGGGGTACACTCAGGTAATGCAGTAACAGAGAATAATACCATTATGTCCTACCGTCCTTAACACGTTGAGTAAGGATTAGGAAACACTATTTGAGGGGGTAATCATAAGGCATTCATAACACATACTGTACGTAACTTGACACCTGACGCAAGTACTCTCTCTCTCTACCGCACCTGCTGTCTCAACCTCTGATGCTCGGCTATGAAAAGCCAACTGACATTTACTCCTGAGGTGCTGATCTGTTGCACCTTCTATAACCACCGTGATTATTATTTGACCCTGGTGGTCATCTATGAACGTTTGAACATCTTGAAGAACGATCTAGCCATAATGGCCATGTATTCTTATAATCTCCATCCGGCACAGCCAGAAGAGGACTGGCCACCCCTCAGAGCCTGATTCCTCTCTAGGTTTCTTCCTAGGTTCCTGCATTTCTAGGGAGTTTTACCTAGCCACCGTGCTTCTACATCTGCATTGCTTGCTTTTTGGAGTTTTAGGCTTGGTTTCTGCTGATGTAAAGGGCTTTAAATAAATACATTTGATGTATGCATTTCTGTGTGTTGTGTTTTACTTATCTGAATGAATCAGGGCTTCTTTCTGTTGCTCTACAACACATTATCAGCTCTTATCAGCAACAATGCTAGCTGAAAGGTTAACAGCTAATGCTGAATCTGATCTGTGTAATGTCCATATCCCCCCCCCCCCCCACCAAGTATCTCTCTGTGTGTGGTGCCAATGTATCTTGGGGAGATAGCACCTAAGAACCTCTATGACCTCTCACCTCTGTTCCCCTCCCACCAGGTATCTCTCTGTGTGTGGTGCCAATGTATCTTGGGGAGATAGCACCTAAGAACCTGCGAGGCTTCCTGGGCCTCGTGCCTAGCATCTTTATCTGTCTAGGAGTCTTCATCGCTCAGATCCTGGGACTACATGAACTACTGGGAAAGGTGCAGTGAAATCGTTTCCTTAATATCTTAGTTCATAGTTAATCTTCTTTGTTGGTCTTTTCTTTGGCGTAAATAGATAAAGAACTTTTGGTGAGGTAAAGACAAATTAAACGTAACCTCTTCAACTCTGGTGACATTTTCTAAACACCGCATAATATTGTATACTACCCTCATAAAGTGCATTTCGGTTTCCAAACTATAAGTCCTACAAACACATGCTTAGTACTGTTACAAAGGTAAGAACTGTGGGATTCTGATAAATGTGAAAAAAGGTGACTAAAACAGAGCCCGAAATGCAGCAGGCCTAAACCCCTTGAAATGTACAGTTTTTTTGTTGTTGTTTTTTTCTTAACGTGGGGGGATGGGGAATAAGACATTTTTAAAGTCTAGGTTTGAAATAAAAAATGGCACCTATTACTGTTCCCAAAAAATATGTATATATTTTAAATAATGGTGGCACTCTAAACATGCACACATTTCCACAGGAACACAGCCATTTTAAAAGTGTAGGACTTGCGCAAAGTTCCATGCCTTCATTTTTCGTATTACAGGAATTATATGCATATGAAGGGAAAGATGAAGTCTCTACCTATCCATTGATGTAAATATATCCCCTGTCTGATTCCTGGTTCGTCCACTAGATACGAGAACACATGACGTCTCATGGCCACACGAAACCAGTTGCGTCTGGTTAGGGTAGTGAGTCACTGTTCCAAAATGGCTGACCGGATTTTCAAATCTGACATCATCCAAAATAAGACACAAACAAGTGAAGAAACTTCTAACTTATTATCCCATTCACTTTTCCGATTGTAAATGAGTGAGACTTTAAGGATGCACGTGGAGGATGCAGGTAATGTGGATAGACAAAGAAATGCATTGCTTTACAATGACCATCAGGGTGTACCCTTTCCATGCATACTAAATGTTTGCACTTTTGGTGACTTGACCTACATTGCATACTATATGAATATATCCATGAGATATGGCCTTTATGGGGGGTGGTGGTGGTGGGGGGGGGGGGGGGGGGGGGATTCTTATGACATTGCCAGCAGTAAGATTTTAGTTACATTTCCAAAAAGGCAATGGCTATGTCTTTCAAATGATATGTCACTCTATTTTCTGACCTATTTATTTATACAAAAACTTTCCGGGCCCTGTACCGGGCCCAAATCAACCGCTCAGAGTTTAACAGAATAAACTCAAAATAAACTCATAAACCCTGTGACGTGCTGGTGAAGCCTAAACATTGGAGGTATATTAAAAGTACACTGCATTGAGAGAAAAGTATGTGACGTTAATTTATTTCAGACTTTTCTTTGGAGAAATTATATCCTTCTCTCAAGGCGGAACTATCAAGGAATGTGATCTGAATACATTTGCAGTGTGTCCCAATTCTACAGTAATCAGATCAGTCAATAGCATTGACCCACGGGATAGACTCATCTTTTACGATCATCTCCATTCAGCAGGCTATTTGGTTGCTTTTTATTCCAGAGAGTTCCTACCTTCCTTCAAACTTTGTCATATCATTTTTTTTAAAGAAACTCATATTGACCTCTTGCTGACCCTAAATCCTTTGGCCTCTAACCCCTCAACAGGAAGAGCACTGGCCCCTCTTCCTGTCTCTGGTGGTGATCCCCACCCTGTTCCAGCTGATGCTGTTGCCATGGTTCCCAGAGAGCCCGCGGTACCTGCTCATAGAGAAGAGGAATGTCCACGCCACCATCACAGGTGAGGAGGCTCCGTCCATTAGGAGGATATAGTTGATAGTTCTTTATTTAGTTATTTTCTTGGCATATAGTAGACTGTAAAATACCTAAAAGACCTGAATTGCTATTGTAAGGAGTATTATATGAAGAGATGCAGATTTTCTGTTTGTTCGTTATTTGGGGGAAAGCTGTGACCACAGACCAATACAACAAAGACTTGTATTTCAATATTGTCCATACTGTATACAACCCTAGCTGTGCTGTACTCACCAGTCTAGTAAAGTGAAATTCTCTCCCCAGCTCTGAAGTGGTACCGGTCCAAAGTGAACATCCAGGCAGAGATCGAGGAGATGCAGGAGGAGCAGCGGTCCATGTCCTCAGTCCAGACCGTGTCAGTCATCGGTCTGCTGAAGGACCGGAGCGTCCGATGGCAGGTCATCACTATAGTGGTGGTCAATATCGGCATGCAGCTGTCCGGTATCGACGCGGTGGGTCACTGTGTGTGTGTGTGTGTGTGTGTGTGTGTGTGTGTGTGTGTGTGTGTGTGTGTGTGTGTGTGTGTGTGTGTGTGTGTGTGTCCATACATTCATGCATACATGCAGGAGAGTGTGTGTCCCTGTGTGTGTGGATACACCATATGCCCCTATCACCACCACCACTATATATTACAGCCTCACTTAGAACCACTGGTGCTGAGTGACAAAGCAGGGGCACGCCTCATTACTGTACAATACACCCTAGACACACCCACTGGTCCTCATTACTGTACAACACACCCTAGACACACACACACACACTGGTCCTCATTACTGTACAATACACCCTAGACACACCCACTGGTCCTCATTACTGTACAATACACCTTATACACACACACTGGTCCTCATTACTGTACAATACACCCTAGACACACACACACACACACACACACACACACTGGTCCTCATTACTGTACAATACACCCTAGACACACACACTGGTCCTCATTACTGTACAATACACCCTCAACACACACACTGGTCCTCATTACTGTACAATACACCCGAGACACACACACACACAGGTCCTCATTACTGTACAATACACCCTAGACACACACACACACACTGGTCCTCATTACTGTACAATACACCCTAGACACACACACACTGGTCCTCATTACTGTACAATTGTCACGATCGTCATAATAAGCGGACCAAGGCGCAGCGGGATATGAGGACATCTTCTTTTATTAGAGATGGCTCTGGCGGATCCTGGCTGGCTGGCTCTGGCGGATCCTGGCTGGCTGACGGCTCTGGCGGATCCTGGCTGGCTGACGGCTCTGGCTGCTCATGGCTGGCTGACGGCTCTGGCTGCTCATGGCTGGCTGACGGCTCTGGCTGCTCATGGCTGGCTGACGGCTCTGGCTGCTCATGGCTGGCTGACGGCTCTGGCTGCTCATGGCTGGCTGACGGCTCTGGCTGCTCATGGCTGGCTGACGGCTCTGGCTGCTCATGGCTGGCTGGTGGCTCTGGCTGCTCATGGCTGGCTGGCGGCTCTGGCTGCTCCTGGCTGACTGGCGGCTCTGGCGGATCCTGGCTGACTGGCGGCTCTGGCGGATCCTGGCTGGCTGGCGGCTCTGGAGGATCCTGGCTGGTTGGCGGCTCTGGAGGATCCTGGCTGGTTGGCGGCTCTGGAGGATCCTGGCTGGTTGGCGGCTCTGGAGGATCCTGGCTGGTTGGCGGCTCTGGAGGATCCTGGCTGACTGGCGGCTCTGGCGGCTCCTGACTGACTGGCGGCTCTGACGGCTAATGGCTCGGGACAGACGGATGGCTCAGATGGCGCTGGGCAGACAGATGGCTCAGATGGCGCTGGGCAGATGGATGGCTCAGATGGCGCTGGGCAGACGGATGGCTCAGATGGCGCTGGGCAGACGGATGGCTCAGATGGCGCTGGGCAGACGGATGGCTCAGATGGCGCTGGGCAGACGGATGGCTCAGATGGCGTTGGGCATGCAGGCGACTCAGACGGCGCTGGGCAGACGAGCAGTGCAGGCAGCGTTGGGCAGACGGCCGACTC
The DNA here is from genome assembly GCF_029448725.1 of Salvelinus fontinalis. Classification (NCBI taxonomy): domain Eukaryota; kingdom Metazoa; phylum Chordata; class Actinopteri; order Salmoniformes; family Salmonidae; genus Salvelinus; species Salvelinus fontinalis. The sequence continues at coordinate 2,118,621 of NC_074667.1, forward strand.
TGACCTGCTGAGGCGCACAGTAGGCCTGGTGCGTGGTGCCGGAACTGGTGGTACCGGACTGGAGACACGTACCTCAAGGCTAGTGCGGGGAGCAGTAACAGGGCACACTGAGTTCTCGAGGCGCACTATAGGCCTGGTGCGTGGTACCAGGACTGGTGGTACCGGGCTGAGGGCACGCACATCAGGGCGAGTGCGGGGAGAAGGATCAGTGCGTACAGGGCTCTGGAGACACACCTTAGACCTAGTGCGTGGTGCCGGAACTGGTGGTACCGGGCTGGAGACCCGCACCATAGGGCGAGTGCGTGGAGGAGGAACAGGGCTCTGGAAACACACTGAAAGCCTGGTGCGTGGTGTAGGCACTGGTGGTAATGGGCTGGAGACACGCACCACAGGGCTAGTGCGTGGAGAAGGAACAGGACACACCGGGTTGTGAAGGTGTACTGGAGACCTGGTATGTATAGCCGGCATCAAATCTTCCGGAACTTTAACACAAGTTTCAGGCTGAGTACGAGGAACTGACACAGGTGGCATCGGACAGCTAACACGCTCCTCGGGGAGAATGCCATGCATACTCTGCCAAACCAACAGCTCTTTCTCTTCACTCCTCCAATTTCGTCAACAACTCCTCGAATGTCTCATAATCTCCCCTTCGTTCACTCTCCTCCAATCTGTCCAATAACTCCTCGACAATCTCAGACTCACCCCTCAACTTCGCTGACTGCTCCAAGTGCCCCCCCCCCCCCCAAGAATTTTTTGGGTCTGTTTCTCGGCCTTCCTACCATGTCGCCGTGCTGCATCTCTGCCTTGGGGCGGTGATATTCCCCTGGCTGTGCCCAGGGTCCTCTCCCGTCTAGGATTTCCTCCCACGTCCAGGAGTCTTGACATCGCTGCTGCTGCTTTTTACCACGCTGCTTGGTACTGGTTTGGTGGGTAATTCTGTCACGATCATCATAATAAGCGGACCAAGGCGCAGCGGGATATGAGGACATCTTCTTTTATTAGAGATGACGAAACACGAAACGAACACTTTTACAAAACAAAACAACAAACGACCGTGAAGCTACAAATGTTAGTGCACACACAAGCTACAAACGTTCAACATAGACAATTACCCACAAACACCTAAAGCCTATGGCTGCCTTAAATATGTCTCCCAATCAGAGACAACAATAAACAGCTGTGTCTGATTGAGAACCAAATCAGGCAACCATAGACTTTCCTAAACACCTACACTGAACACAACCCCATACATACTACAAAACCCCCTAAACAATACACACACCCTAAACTAGACAAAAACACACAAACATCCCATGTCACACCCTGACCTAACTAAACTAATAAAGAAAATCAATATAACAAAGGCCAGAGTGTGACAACAATACACCCTCAACACACACACTGGTCCTCATTACTGTACAATACACCCGAGACACACACACACACACACACACTGGTCCTCATTACTGTACAATACAACCTAGACACACACACACACACTGGTCCTCATTACTGTACAATACACCCTAGACACACACACACACACACACACACACAAACTGGTCCTCATTACTGTACAATACACCCTAGACACACACACACACACACACACACACACACACACACACACACTGGTCCTCATTACTGTACAATACACACACACACACACACACACACACACACACACACACACACACACACACACACACACACACACACACACACACACACACACACACACACACACACACACACACACACACACACACACCCTTGTTTGTCACTGTGGGCGCTGACATGACAGCCCACAGGCGGAGCAACGGCAACTGTAACCAGGATTATGTACCTCTCCTCATTACTGTACAATACACCCTAGACACACACACACACACACTGGTCCTCATTACTGTACAATACACCCTAAACACACACACACACACCTCTCCTCATTACTGTACAATACACCCTAGACACACACACACACACACACACACACTGGTCCTCATTACTGTACAATACACCCTAGACACACACACACACTGGTCCTCATTACTGTACAATACACCCTAAACACACACACTGGTCCTCATTACTGTACAATACACCCTAGACACACACACACACTGGTCCTCATTACTGTACAATACACCCTAGACATACACACTGGTCCTCATTACTGTACAATACACCCGAGAGACACACACACACACACACACACACACACACACTGGTCCTCATTACTGTACAATACACCCTAGACACACACACATACTGGTCCTCATTACTGTACAATACACCCTAGACACACACACACTGGTCCTCATTACTGTACAATACACCCTAGACACACACACACACACATCCTTATTTCATAATCCAAATGGATCCCCACACACACTGGTCCTAGTGACATTGGCCCTTGGCCCTTCAGCAGCATGTGGATAAGCACTCGTGTACATGGTCTCATGCTGGTCCCCATTTCACAGCATGGCCACGCTATGCTGCTTTCTCCTGTCGCTGCTGCTCCAGACACGGAGCACAACAGCTCTAATGTCATATCAAAGAACCCCAATGTCCACCTTTTAGAATTCCGAGGAGGTCTTTGCAACCCATTTCCTGCTTGGTGATACTAGATTCTAGAAGTCCAATCAGAATTCTACACAGGGACGGGCAAATACCATGTGTGGATGTGACATATTTCCATGAGTGGGTGGAAAAATGGATGTATGTGTATGGATGGTTACTGAAACTATGTGTCCATTTCATCTACTTTTCCTGATCTTGTCCGTATTAGAGGATGTGTGTTGTTGTAGTGAAGTATGACGAATGAGATCATGACATTCATTCATTTCACTGGGAATACTATAAGCCAACGTTGACATGCTGGACCACAGCATTTATTAAATATATCTGATTTGACAGATGGGATTTAGGATGGTTGTGACAGCAATTATGATGAATCAGCCATGAGTAATAAGAGCTTTAAGCATGACCGTTAGCTGAACGTAGCATATGTGTTTAGCCAGGTTAAAACAGACGGCCATGTTTAGTATGTACACTCAGTTACTAATGTTGCTGTCGATGATGATGATGTAAGCGCTGTACAGCCCAGAACACTGAACAATGGACTATTCAAAGAACAATGCAACAAAGATGTGGCCCTACAGTATGTGTATTCAACAATGTACATGTTCACGACTCACCGTTCAGCTACTGATCTACACCTCTCTCTCTCTTCAGATCTGGTTCTATACCAACGCCATCTTTGAGAACGCAGGTATCCCAGTCCCTCAGATCCAGTACACCACGGTTGGAACCGGAGCCATCGAGGTTATCGCTGGATGCGTAGGGGTAGGCAAGCTGTCATTGGATTACTGTGTGAGCACAACAGCTGAGCATGCTAGCTTAGCCTGGTTCACCAGACTGAAAGCTGCTCTCATAGGTGAGTGAAGCATTCAGTCTGGTTTAACCAGGCTAACAATGGTTTAACCAGGCTAACACACACACACAAGCCTACTCTAGTCTGAGGTGTTATTATTATTGTCTGGTAGCTGGTGGTAATACTCACTTCCACACTCCTTTTGGACAAGCCTGTACTTTAGCTATAAGGCCCTCAGGAACTGTTAAGCATATATACACTGAGATACTATAGTCAAACCACAGCTATATTATATACGGTAAATTATGTATACATTCTTTACAGCACGGCTCTGGTTCAGACCATGTCTGTCCCAAATGGCACACTATTCCCTATATATCCCCCTTTGGGCCCTGGTCAAAAGTAGCGCACTACAAAGGAAATAGGGTGTCATTTGGGATGCAGCCCATGACTACAGTTTCTAAAGAGACATATAGGTCAGTGGACATACTACTGGGTGCTGAGCTATTCCAAGAAACACAGTCTCTGGGTAGCAGTTTGCCATTTTTCCCATGCATAAGCGTAACATTGCCATGTTAAGCCGCCGGCCAATAGAAATAACTTGTTCTCCTTTGTCCCACCTCCAGTGCTTCACCATTGAACGGCTGGGCAGAAGACTTCTGATGATTGGTGGATTCACCTTCATGGGAATTTGCTGTGCAGGGATCACGCTCTCCCTCATGTTCCAGGTACATTCATCTACCCATGAATCTTCCCCTATAGACACAGGTCTAGGATCAGTTCACCAGACCTGGAATTCTGCATTTTCTGTGAAAAGGGAAAATCTGACTTCAGGTCAGTTTATAGAAGAACAATGCAATCTTCATTACTGTTAGTCTGAATCGTGCAGACTCTCTTTGTTGTTAGTTACTGTCTCCTTGTCTTTGACTGTCTCTTTAATGAGTACAATCAGTAACCAGTCAGTCTATTATTTGTAATGTGATGACTGTCCTATGGTCTCTAATGACTGTCCTATGCTTCCATTCGCTGCCCATTAAGTCCCACTACATCAGTGTTGCCTGTGTGGTGGGGATCATCGCTGGCTTCTGTATAGGACCAGGTAAGACATCTACCCTGGTGGTCTGCTTGTTTGTTTATCTCTGTCTCTGTTTCTCTCCTTCAAAACAAGGTTCTATACTCAGGATGTATATCTCTCTCAGTAGAAGAGTGGGTACTTCCTCTTTTAGCACAAGGGGCTATAATGCTACTCTAAGAAGTACATTTAAGTTATTTAGCAGATGCTGTTATCCAGAGAAACTATGGTTAAGTGTCTTGCTCAAGGGCACATTAACAGATTTTTCACCAAGTTGGCTCAGGGATTCGAAACCAGCAACATTTCAGTTACTGACCCAATACTCTTAACCTCTAGGATACCTATAGCACTTTGAACGTTCCACTTTATCCAATAGACACAGCCAGTTATTTTCTAACTAGGAAACACTGCTCTCTGGTGGTGGAATATAGAAGTGCTCTAGGAAAGGCAGCCTCACTGTTTACCCAACATAAATAGCTACTCTATTGTATTTCATTAATCCACTAAATGAGGAAATCATAATTGCCAAGGTAACAGGAACATCCATTCTTACACCCATTTGTTTGGGGCTCGTCGGCTGAACGCAACAGTTTATTAGAATGTTGATGGTGGCTATAAGCATGATGAATTAGACCAACACTAGTTTACATAATGTAATCCGTCAAGCAGGCAAAATCCATACATCAAGCTCAGATGAGGATTTTCAATGGCTCATTGTTCATAATGAATATGTTGGTGTGTGTGTGTGTGATGAATATGCCTCCTCGAGACAAAAACTTGCATAAACAATGTGAAGGAGCTCATAGTACTGCAGATGTCACAAAATGCAGAGCCCTACTTATTGACTATATTATCAAGCTTTCTCCCCATGTCATTATCATGCTCAAATAATGAGGACTAAACTTGACACGTTCATCATTAGGCTTTTACTAATGTATTATTCCTCATTCATAATATCTCTCATTTCTAACCATGATGAATTAGATATTTGGAGCAATGAAACCGTCTATAGATTCTACATATTATAGAGTTAACATATTGAGATACAGATGTAGGACCTTAATTTGATCACTCTTTTGTTGCTGAGAATTTTCAGATGAGCTTCGTGATTTACATAAGTTCACTAAAAACCCACACTAACACACAGTTATATTAACAATATTGTACTTTTCATGTAGCCTACTTTTGGCCGGCTAATAGCCTAACCACCAATCAGGTAATATAATGGACTAAATGTTCAAATCTTGTTGCTGCAGGATTATTTGGCTGTGACAATACGGATCAAATTAAGATCATACATCTGTCTTACACCGATTGAATATAATGGTGGTTTCAATCCTCAATGTACTATCCTTACTCTAAAGTATTGCTGTTATCAATATCAGTGGTTTGGTAGTTTGCCCAACTTCACATGTGACTATAACTAGTAGCCCATGATGTGATTCTATCATGGCTTGAAACGTATAATTTTGTAGACAATGGCTGTGTTCACACATTCTGATATTTGTTCCACTAATTGTTCTTTTGACCAATCACATCAGATCTTTTTCAGAGTTGATCTGATTGGTCAAAAGACCTGTTAGTGGAAAAATGATCAGAATTGGGTTGCCTGTCTAAATGCAGCCAATGTGTCTCATTGTGTGTGTGTCTCTGTCCCTGTGTAGCTGGAGTACCCTTCCTGATTACAGCAGAGCTGTTTAAACAGTCCCATCGTCCGGCTGCCTACACCGTGGCTGGATGCCTCAACTGGCTGTCCAACTTCACCATTGGCTTTGTCTTCCCCTTCCTACAGGTCAGAACTACTGGCCTACAATTATTCCTGTACACACGTTTTACCGCTGTATGTTGGCATTTTAGTCGTGCCTTTTTTGCGACAGCTCTCGATCCAGCTCCCTATTCCCTCAAACTCCACTCAAACTCATCTGTAGAAGTAAAGCAGTAGTATAGTAGCAGTATACTAGTAGTATAGTGGTAGTATAGTAGTAGGATAGTAGCAGTATATCATTAGTGTAGTAGTAGTCTAGCAGTAGTATACTGGTAGTATAGCAGTAGTAATAGTATAGCAGTAGTATAGTAGCAAATGTTTTAATTAAATAAGTGCCATCGTCTGAAGATCCAATTCGCGTTGTGTTCTGTTCCTGTTACTGTTCCTGCTACTGTTCCTGCTACTGTTACTGTTACTGTTCCTGTTACTGTTCCTACTACTGTTCCTACTACTGTTCCTGTTCCTGCTACTGTTCCTGCTACTGTTCCTGTTACTGTTCCTGTTCCTGTTCCTACTACTGTTCCTGTTCCTGTTCCTGTTCCTACTACTGTTCCTGCTACTGTTCCTGTTACTGTTCCTACTACTGTTCCTGTTCCTGTTCCTGCTACTGTTCCTGTTACTGTTCCTACTACTAATTCCTGCTACTGTTCCTGCTACCGTTCCTACTACTGTTCCTGTTCCTGCTACTGTTACTGTTCCTGCTACTGTTCCTGTTCCTGCTACTGTTCCTGTTCCTGCTACTGTTACTGTTCCTGTTACTGTTCCTGCAACTGTTCCTGTTACTGCTACTCTTCCTGCTACTGTTACTGTTCCTGTTACTGTTCCTGCTACTGCTCCTGTTCCTGTTACTGTTCCTGTTACTGTTCCTGCTACTGTTCCTGCTACTGTTCCTGCTACTGTTCCTACTACTGTTCCTGTTACTGTTCCTACTACTGTTCCTGTTCCTGCTACTGTTCCTGCTACTGTTACTGTTCCTATTACTGTTCCTGTTCCTGCTACTGTTACTGTTCCTGTTACTGTTCCTGTTACTGTTACTGTTCCTACTACTGTTCCTGTTACTGTTCCTGTTACTGTTACTGTTCCTGTTCCTGCTACTGTTCCTGTTACTGTTCCTGCTATTGTTCCTGCTACTGTAACTGTTACTGTTCCTACTACTGTTCCTGTTCCTTTTCCTGTTACTGTTCCTGCTACTGTTCCTGTTACTGTTCCTACTACTGTTCCTGCTCCTGTTCCTGCTCCTGCTACTGTTCCTGCTACTGTTCCTGTTACTGTTCCTGCTACTGTTCCTGATACTGTTCCTGATACTGTTCCTGTTACTGTTCCTACTCCTGTTCCTGTTACTGTTCCTGTTACTGTTCCTGTTCCTGTTCCTGTTACTGTTCCTGTTACTGTTCCTGCTATTGTTCCTGCTACTGTTACTGTTCCTGCTACTGTTCCTGTTCCTGCTACTCTTCCTGCTACTGTTACTGTTCCTGTTACTGTTCCTGCTACTGCTCCTGTTCCTGTTACTGTTCCTGCTACTGTTCCTGCTACTGTTCCTGATACTGTTCCTGCTACTGTTCCTACTACTGTTCCTGTTACTGTTCCTACTACTGTTCCTGTTCCTGCTACTGTTACTGTTCCTGCTACTGTTCCTGCTACTGTTACTGTTCCTACTACTGTTCCTGTTCCTGCTACTGTTACTGTTCCTGTTACTGTTCCTGCAACTGTTCCTGTTCCTGCTACTCTTCCTGCTACTGTTACTGTTCTTGCTACTGTTACTGTTCCTGCTACTGTTACTGTTCCTGCTACTGTTCCTGATACTGTTCCTGATACTGTTCCTGTTACTGTTCCTACTACTTTTCCTGCTACTGTTCCTGATACTGTTCCTGTTACTGTTTCTACTACTGTTCCTGCTATTGTTCCTGCTACTGTTACTGTTCCTGCTACTGCTCCTGTTCCTGTTACTGTTCCTACTACTGTTCCTGTTCCTGTTACTGTTCCTGATACTGTTCCTGTTACTGTTCCTACTACTGTTCCTACTACTGTTCATACTACTGTTCCTGTTACTGTTCCTGCTCCTGATACTGTTCCTGTTACTGTTCCTGCTACTGTTCCTGTTACTGTTCCTGCTACTGTTCCTGTTCCTGTTACTGTTCCTGCTACTGTTCCTACTACTGTTCCTGCTATTGTTCCTGCTACTGTTACTGTTCCTGCTACTGTTCCTGATACTGTTCCTGTTACTGTTCCTACTACTGTTCCTGCTACTGTTACTGTTCCTACTACTGTTCCTGTTCCTGTTCCTGTTACTGTTCCTGCTATTGTTCCTGTTACTGTTCCTACTACTGTTCCTGCTCCTGTTCCTGCTCCTGCTACTGTTCCTGCTACTGTTACTGCTACAGTTCCTACTACTGTTCCTGTTACTGTTCCTACTACTGTTCCTGTTACTGTTACTGTTCCTGCTACTGTTCCTGCTACTGTTCCTGTTACTGTTCCTACTACTGTTATTGCTATTGTTCCTGCTACTGTTACTGTTCCTGCTACTGCTCCTGTTCCTGTTCCTGTTCCTGTTCCTGCTCCTGTTCCTGCTACTGTTCCTGCTACTGTTCCTGCTACTGTTCCTGCTACTGTTCCTGTTACTGTTCCTACTACTGTTCCTGCTACTGTTCCTGCTACTGTTACTGTTCCTGCAACTGTTCCTGTTCCTGCTACTCTTCCTGCTACTGTTCCTGCTACTGTTCCTGTTACTGTTCCTGCTACTGCTACTGCTACTGTTCCTGTTACTGTTCCTGCTACTGCTACTGTTCCTGTTCCCTCTAATAATCAATTCATTCAGCAAACAACTATTTTCCCACCCCCAGATGTCGGCAGGGGCCTACTGCTACCTGGTGTTCTTTGGCGTGTGCATGGCAGTGGCGGCCTACGTCTTCTTCATCGTCCCCGAGACCAAAAACAAGACGTTTGTGGAGATCAGCCAGATGTTCGCGGCCAGGAACGGCATGCTGGAGGAGGAGAGCAGCCTCAAACTAGCCAAGATGAACGGCTATGGTGCCGTCGACCTGGAGTACGAAGTGATGGAGAAGAAGAAGTAGAGAAGGGGAAAGGGAGAGAGAGAGCCATAGAGACGTGGGTAGTCTAAAAGTGTCTCCTCTCTTCATCTGTACTGATCTGAAAACACCCCACTGGTCAAAGACGTCAGTTAAACATCTATTTTTGATTTCCTTTTGGTTGAGTTGTCAACTAACGTGAAATCAACATAAAATGTCACCATGATATTGGCTTTAGGTTCAAAGTTAGTTGAAAAAAAGCCAAAATTCCCTTTTTGAAAATCCAATTCGTTTCCCACGTTGATTCAACGTCATCACACTGAATTGATTTGTTGAAATGACGTGGAAACAACGTTGATCCAACCAGTTTTTGCCCATTGGGGCAGAATAGGTGAAAGCAATGTGGTGGAATTGGTGGACTTTGCTTTTCCCTGCCCAGTTAGTGCAGACAACGGAAAAAACATCTATTTCGATTCATTGTTCAGTATTTCATTTCGTTCTTCTTCTGAATCTGTGTTCATGGTGTACAGACACCTGTGTCAGTCTACCACCACAAACCCCCTTATGTAAGACCTCTAGCATAGTGTGTGAGATGTGTGGTGGTGTTTTATTGTTTTCTCAATGGTGTCTAAGTTTAATTATGTCCATATCCACGTAAATGAAAAACATTTTGGACAGAACTCTATCTCCATACCGTTCCTAAATGTAACATTTAATGTTACCAGTTGTACAGTAACCAACATAGACTCTATGTACTGTTTGGAAGTGAGCACGTCTACAACCATTAGGTTTCACTCTCCTCTCAGTTATATGTGCCTCTCTTTCCGTGAATCACGCTGAAAGTCTTCTTCTCTCAATCCGGCTGAAAACCTTTCCTACAATGTACAGTATCGAGAGAATGTATTTATTTATTGACACAGAAAACGTATCATGATATGAATGCAGTGTCTGACTTGACCATTTTCCTGATCACTGGTTTTGACAGAACATGAGGTCAGTCCACATCATGTGAATGGTATAGTTTTTAGAAACACTATCAGGTGTTATAATGCCTCAACAACATATTCATAGCACCTTATACGGTGCTATGATCCCTTATAAGGCTTCATAAGAAGGTGCTCCAAGTGTTACAGTGTCTTTGATCATGTTTACCTTGCTTAGCTGAAGAGAGAACCATTAACTTGAGTTTGCTTGTTTATGTTGTTTTTCTTCTCTTTTGCGTAAGAGAGTTTGTAAATGTGGCTACTGTAGTAGTCATTCCATATTCCATATGTATCGTACGTTACATCGCACATGTTAAACAGATATGCACAAGAAAGTGTGTAGGAGGATATATACAGTATACACTGAGTGTACAAAGCATTAGGAACACCTTCCTAATATTGAGTTGCACCCTCTATTGCCATCAGAACAGCCTCAATTCATGGGGGCATGGACTCTACAAGGTGTCGAAAGCGTTCCACAGGGGATGCTGGCCCATGTCGATCTAATGCTTCCCACAGTCGTGTCAAGTTGTCTGGATGTCCTTTCGGTGGTGGACTATTGTTGATACACACAGGAAACTGTTGAGTGTTAAAAAACCCAGCAGCATTGCAGTTCTTGACACACTCAAACCGGTGCGCCTGGCACCAACTACCATACTCACCTGGCACCTACCACCACCTACTACTATTCACCAGGTCAGTCTATGTCATGGAAAGAGCAGGTGTCCTTAATGTTTTGTACACTCAGTGTATATCGTACCTCATACTGTACCTAGAAAAATAGTGAAAACATCAAAACTGTGAAATAACACATATGGAATCATTTAGTAACCAAAAAAGTGTTAAACTGCCTTTGCCTTAATGACAGCTTTGCACACTCTTGGCATTCTCTCAACCAGCTTCATGAGGTAGTCACCTGGAATGCATTTAATTTAACAGGTCTGCCTTGATAAAAGTTAATTTGTGGAATATAGGTGTGTCCAAACTTTTGACTGGTACTGTATATATTTATACAGTGCCTTGCGAAAGTATTCAACCCCCTTGGCATTTGTCCTATTTTGTTGCATTACAACCTGTAATTTAAATCGATTTTTATTTGGATTTCATGGAATGGACATACACAAAATAGTCAAAGTTGGTGTAGTGAAATAAAAAAAATGACTTGTTTCAAAAATATTTTTTTTATAAAAGAAACGGAAAAGTGGTGTGTGCATATGTATTCACTCCCTTTGCTATGAAGCCCCTAAATAAGATCTGGTGCAACCAATTACCTTCAGAAGTTACATAATTAATTAAATTAAGTTCACCTGTGTGCAATCTAAGTGTCATATGATCTGTCACATGATCTCAGTATATATACACCTGTTCTGAAAGGCCCCAGAGTCTGCAACACCACTAAGCAAGGGGCACCACCAAGCAAGGGGCACCATCAAGCAAGCGGCACTATGTAGACCAAGGTGCTCTCCAAACAGGTCAGGGACAAAGTTGTGGCAAAGTACAGATCAGGGTTGGGTGATAAAAAATATCTGAAACTTTGAACATCCCACAGAGCACCATTAAATTCATTATTAAAAAATTGAAAGAATATGGCACCACAACAAACCTGCCAAGAGAGGGCCGCCCACAAAAACTCACAGACCAGGCAAGGAGGGCATTAATCAGAGAGGCAACAAAGAGACCAAAGATAACCCTGAAGGAGCTGCAAAGCTCCACAGCGGAGATTGGAGTATCTGTCCATAGGGCCACTTTAAGCTGTACACTCCACAGAGCTGGGCTTTACGGAAGAATGACAAGAAATAAGCCATTGCTTAAAGAAAAAAATAAGCAAACACGTTAGGTGTTCGGCAAAAGGCATGTGGGAGACTCCCCAAACATATGGAAGAAGGTACTCTGGTCAGATGAGACAAAAATTTAGCTTTTTGGCTGTCTAGGAAAACGCTATGTCTGGCGCAAACCCAACACCTCTCATCACCCCGAGAACACTATCCCCACAGTGAAGCATGGTGGTGGCAGCATCATGCTGTGGGGATGTTTTTCATCGGCAGGGACAGGGAAACTGGTTAGAATTGAAGGAATGATGGATGGCGCTAAATACAGGGAAATTCTTGAGGGAAACCTGTTTCAGTCTTCCAGAGATTTGAGAGTGGGACAGAGGTGCTCCTTCCAGCTGGACAATGACCCTAAGCATACTGCTCAAGCAACACTCGAGTGGTTTAAGGGGAAACATTTACATGTCTTGGAATGGCAAAGCCCAGACCTCAATCCAATTGAGAATCTGTGGTATGACTTAAAGATTGCTGTACACCAGCGGAACCCATTCAACTTGAAAGAGCTGGAGCAGTTTTGCCTTGAAGAATGGGCAAAAATCACAGGGGCTAGATGTGCCAAGCTTATAGAGACATACCCCAAGAAACTTGCAGCTGTAAATGCTGCAAAAGGTGGCTCTACAAAGTATTGACTTTGGGGGGATGAATAGTTATGCACACTCAAGTTAAATATTTTGCATCTTCAAAGTGGTAGGCATGTTGTGTAAATCAAATCATACACCACCCCCCCCCTCCCCAAAATCCATTTTAATTCCAAGTTGTAAGGTAACAAAATAGGATAAATGCCAAGGGGGTGAATACTTTCACAAGCCACTGTACATACTCTCCGAGTATCAATGTAACTGTATAGATTTGTTTAGAATCATTGTATTCACATTTGGAATATTTTAATGTGTCTTTAACTATTGCTGCAACGTATATTGTATATTGTAGAGGGTTGAGTAAAAAGTACTTTGTCGTTTTGTATTCAAATGTATGTAAATGATATGAATAAATATGCTTTTACATGTTTCCTGTCTTTGGTTATGGTGCATCATGGTGTTATCATACTTTTCAGCCCTGACAAGTCACAATATACGTCATAGTTTACGTTTGGGTAGTCAATCAGGCAAGATCAGACACAACCTTCATCATGACTAGGGCAGTGTCCCAAACGCCACCCGATTCCCTATGTAGCGCACTACTTTCGAACAGAGCCCACTCCACTGCTCTAGACTACATATTCAATAGTGGTTGCTCTGTTAAACTTCCATCAACTGCACTTCTAATCTGTTCGGCTACAACCATTTGAGGTGTTGTGTGCACAAATTCTTAGCTGTTACCCCCAAAAAGTGGCGGGAGAACGCTTTGTTGTTTTTTAAGTCCCAGATTGCCCCTTCAAATCATATCTTTAGGTAAGGTGAACTTCTCCCTCCTGTAAACATCTTCAGAGAACTACCTCAAACGTTATATTCAGCCACGCACAGCCCTGTTTTCTACAACCATTTTCAAGCAAAGGTCTGGTGACAGTTCACCGTGAGGTATTGTCACGCAGCCTGGTGTAATGGAGCATTCTGGTAGATCAGATGATGGGAAATGGTGCTGCTCCCTGTCTCTCTAACCCCCAGGCTGCTGCTTCCATCTGCACACACAGCCCCTGCAGACGGGCCGGGGAACCACCGACTGGGGCCGCAATGGAGACGTGCTGTCAAGCGACTGACTGAGTCTCTCAACAGAGAAAAATAGAGAAGTAGTTGACGAAATGCCACATCTGCTTTGTCTGGGATTTGAAAGTAAAACTCAATGTCATGGTTTTCAGAATGTGTCGTTTTGAATTGGAGGTGGTCCTAAGGTCAGAGGTGAGAGCAAGGTCATTGGTGATGTGTGTTAAAATATAGAGTGATGGTAGTTTTGTTGCTGGCTGGAGGTAAAGCAATTGATTGTGTTTACACAACGTTATTGTCATTTAAAAGGCCTTTTGTCATGGAGAGCAAAGTATGTACTGTAAAAAATGACGCGCGCGCACACAAACCCACTGTCCAGTCCACACCACAGCTGAATTAACGCTTGCTTCTAGAACACTGCGTTTAATTCCTAGCCCTGCCCTCCTCGCTCTCCTCAGCCTCGTCCCTATTGGCTGTTACTGGCCACCAGCCCAGCCCACCTGCCCCCACCACACTCCCCGGCGCTCCCCTTAATGTGACTGGTCCGTGGAATGATGGATCACCCCTTGTCACTTTCCCCTTCTCGTCCAATCAAGCACCAGCCCGTGGAAATTGATTGTTCTAATTTGCTCTCATTATTATGATGATATTAAGCACAATATACAGACACAGCTCACTGTCAGATCTGTCCAGGGCTGTCATTAGTTACAGAGGCTGCTGGGAAGGCGTCTCAGAGGGGCTTTTTTCAGAGAGCGGTGGTGGAGAGTGAGTGGAGGGAAACAGGGTGGATTTGAAGGAAAGTGTTCTTAATAAGATTTGCTATGCACACACACACACACACACACACACACACACACACACACACACACACACACACACACACACACACACACACACACACACACACACACACACACACACACACACACAGGAGAACAGGCACACAGGCAAGCACTCACGCAGACATGCACTAGTATGCGAACACACACACACACACCCCCCTTTCAGAGGTGATGTAGCATCTAATTATGTTCAGTTCAGTGCTTCTCCGAAGAGAGAAGAGGATATGATTAAGTCCTATCGTGTCAAGAACAAGGTGTTCACACACTGCCACATCTGAGGGAAATGGGAAGTGGCCTTGTCTCCGAATGCAGAATCAGTTTGCATGTCTGTACACTTGCACTTAGGTAAATAGCAGCCTACAGTATGTCTCTTTACGTTTACAAGTGGGATATGTTGTCTGTCTCTAAACAGATTGTCCTTCATCCCAACAGGACAGGGTGATGTAGCTACAGAGCTAACACATCATTATCCTATCTACCCCTCCTGCTCACTCCATTCTGACCAGTCGATTGGACATTTGGTCACTTTGCTTCCTCTCAAACCTTTCAATGTACGTTAAACATATAGCTAGTTGTCTATGACATATGACTATGACATATTAGACCCTCATGCACTTCTACAGATGTACCACTGAGAGCATCCTGCCGGGCTGTATCACCGCCTGGTAAGGAAACTGCACCGTCCGCAACTGTATGGCTCCCCAGAGGGTGGTGTGGTCAGCCCAACGCATCACCGGGGCACACTACCTGCCCTCCAGGACATCTACAGCCCTCTGTGTCACAAGAAGGCCAAGAAGATCATCTAGGACCTCAGCCACCCGAGCCACGGCCTGTCCTCCACGCTACCATCTAGAAGGTGAAGACAGTACAGGTGCATTAAAGCTGGGACCGACACACAAAACAGCTTCTATCTCTAGGCCATTAGACTGTTAAAGTCACCACTAGCCTTAGTCACTGTTCTACCCGGCACCACGTGGCACTCTACCCTGCATCTTAGAGACTGCTGCCCTATGTACAGTGCCTTCGGAAAGTATTCAGACCCCTTGACTTTTTCCACATTTTGTTACGTTACAGCCTTATTCTAAAATGTATTAAATAAATAAAAATCCTCGGCAATCTACACACAATACCCCATAATGAAAAAGCGAAAAACTGTTTTTTTGTTTTTTTGCAAATGTATAAATATTAAAAAACAGAAATTGTTTAATTTGCTTATTTACGTAAGTATTCAGACCCTTTGTTATGAGACTCTAAATTGAGCTCAGGTGCATCCTGTTCCGTTGTGCATCCTTGAAATGTTTCTACAACTTGATTGGAGTCCACCTGTGGTAAATTCCATTGATTGGACATGATTTTGAAAGGCACACACCTGTCTGTGGAAGGTAGAGCTCCGAGACAGGATTGTGTCGAGGCACAGATCTGGGGAATTTTACCAAAACATGTCTGCAGCAATGAAGGTTCCCAAGAACATAGTGACCTCCATCAATCTTATGTGGAAGAAGTTTGGAACCACCAATACTCTTCCTAGAGCTGGCCGCCTGGCCAAACAGAGCAATTGGGGGACAAGGGCCTTGGTCAGGGAGGTGACCAAGAACCCGATGGTCACTCTGACAGAGCTCTAGAGTTCCTCTGTGGAGCTGGGAGAACCTTCCAGAAGGACAAAAATCTCTGCAGCACTCCACCAATCAGGCCTTTATGGTAGAGTGGCTAGACGGAAGCCACTCCTCAGTAAAAGGCACATGACAGCCTGCTTGGAGTTTGCCAAAAGGCACCTAAAGACTCAGACCACGAGAAACAATATTATCTGGTCTGATGAACCCAAGATTGAGCTCTTTGGCCTGAATGCCAAGCGTCACGTCTGGAAGAAACCCGGCACCATCCCTACGGTGAAGCATGATGGTGGCAGCATCATGCTGTGAGGATGCTTTTCAGCGGCAGGGACTGAGAGACTATTCAGGATTGAGGGAAAGATGAACGGAGCAAAGTACAAAGAGATCCTTGATGAAAACCTGCTCCAGAGCTCTCAGGACTTCAGACTGGGGCGAAGGTTCACCTTCCAACAGGACAACAACCCTAAGTAAACAGCAAAGACAACACAGGATTGGCTTCGGGACAAGTCTCTGAATGTCCTTGAGTGGCCCAGCCAGAGCCCGGACTTAAACCCGATCGAACATCTCTGGAAAGACCTGAACATGGATGTGTAGCGACGCTCCCCATCCAACCTGACAGAGCTTGAGAGGATCTGCAGAGAAGAATGGGAGAAACTCCCCAAATATCAATCAATCAATCAATCAATTTTATTTTATATAGCCCTTCGTACATCAGATAATATCTCGAAGTGCTGTACAGAAACCCAGCCTAAAACCCCAAACAGCTAGAATGCAGGTGTAGAAGCACGGTGGCTAGGAAAAACTCCCTAGAAAAGCCAAAACCTAGGAAGAAACCTAGAGAGGAACCAGGCTATGAGGGGTGGCCAGTCCTCTTCTGGCTGTGCCGGGTGGAGATTATAACAGAACATGGCCAAGATGTTCAAATGTTCATAAATGACCAGCATGGTCAAATAATAATAATCACAGTAGTTGTTGAGGGTGCAACAAGTCAGCACCTCAGGAGTAAATGTCAGTTGGCTTTTCAGAGCCGATCATTAAGAGTATCTCTACTGTTCCTGCTGTCTCTAGAGAGTTGAGAATAGCAAGTCTGGGACAGGTAGCATGTCCGGTGAAGAGGTCAGGGTTCCATAGCCGCATGCAGAACAGTTGAAACTGGAGCAGCAGCACGGCCAGGTGGACTGGGGACAGCAAGGAGTCATCATCAATCAATTTTATTTTATATAGCCCTTCGTACATCAGATAATATCTCGAAGTGCTGTACAGAAACCCAGCCTAAAACCCCAAACAGCTAGAATGCAGGTGTAGAAGCACGGTGGCTAGGAAAAACTCCCTAGAAAAGCCAAAACCTAGGAAGAAACCTAGAGAGGAACCAGGCTATGAGGGGTGGCCAGTCCTCTTCTGGCTGTGCCGGGTGGAGATTATAACAGAACTATGCCAAGATGTTCAAAAATGTTCATAAGTGACAAGCATGGTCAAATAATAATCATGAATAATTTTCAGTTGGCTTTTCATAGCTGATCATTAAGAGTTGAAAAACAACAGGTCTGGGACAGGTGGCGGTTCCATAACCGCAGGCAGAACAGCTGAAACTGGAATAGCAGCAAGGCCAGGCGGACTGGGGACAGCAAGGAGTCACCACGGGCGGCAGTCCCGACGCATGGTCCTAGGGCCCAGGTCCTCCGAGAGAAAGAAAGAGAGAAGGAGAAAATTAGAGAGAGCCAAGATTTTCAAAATGTTCATAAATGACAAGCATGGTCAAATAATAATCAGGAATAAATCTCAGTTGGCTTTTCATAGCCGATCATTAAGAGTTGAAAACAGCAGGTCTGGGACAGGTAGGGGTTCCATAACCGCAGGCAGAAGAGTTGAAACTGGAATAGCAGCAAGGCCAGGCGGACTGAGGGCAGCAAGGAGTCACCACGGCCGGTAGTCCCGACGTATGGTCCTAGGGCTCAGGTCCTCCGAGAGAAAGAAAGAGAGAAGGAGAAAATTAGAGAGAGCCAAGATTTTCAAAATGTTCATAAATGACAAGCATGGTCAAATAATAATCAGGAATAAATCTCAGTTGGCTTTTCATAGCCGATCATTAAGAGTTGAAAACAGCAGGTCTGGGACAGGTAGGGGTTTCGTAACCGCAGGCAGAAACAGTTGAAACTGGAATAGCAGCAAGGCCGGGCGGACTGGGGACAGCAAGGTGTCAGCATGCCCGGTAGTCCTGACGTATGGTCCTAGGGCTCAGGTTCTCAGAGAGAAAGAGAGAACGAGAGAATTAGAGAGAGCATACTTAAATTCACACAGGACACTGGATAAGACAGGAGAAGTACTCCAGGTATAACCAACTGACCCTAGCCCCCCGACACATAAACTACTGCAGCATAAATACTGGAGGCTGAGACAGGAGCGGTCAGGAGACACTGTGGCCCCATCCGAAGAAACCCCCGGACAGGGCCAAACAGGAAGGATATAACCCCACCCACTCTGCCAAAGCACAGCCCCCACACCACTAGAGGGATATCCTCAACCACCAACTTACAATCCTGAGACAAGGCCGAGTATAGCCCACAAAGGTCTCCACCACAGCACAACCAAGGGGGGGCGCCAACCCAGACAGGAAGTTCACGTCAGTAACTCAACCCACTCAAGTGACGCACCCCTCTTAGGGACGGCATGAAAGAGCACCAGCAAGCCAGTGACTCAGCCCCAGTAACAGGGTTAGAGGCAGAGAATCCCAGTGGAGAGAGGGGAACCGGCCCTGGAGAGACAGCAAGGGCGGTTCGTTGCTCCAGAGCCTTTCCGTTCACCTTCACACTCCTGGGCCAGACTACACTCAATCATATGACCTACTGAAGAGATAAGTCTTCAGTAAAGACTTAAAGGTTGAGACTGAGTCTGCGTCTCTCACATGGGTAGGCAGACTGTTCCATAAAAATGGAGATCTATAGGAGAAAGCCCTGCCTCCAGCTGTTTGCTTAGAAATTTTAGGGACAATTAGGAGGCCTGCGTCTTGTGACCGTAGCGTACGTGCAGGTATGTACGGCAGGACCAACTCGGAAAGATAGGTAGGAGCAAGCCCATGTAACGCTTTAAAGGTTAACAGTAAAACCTTGAAATCAGCCCTTGCCTTAACGGGAAGCCAGTGTAGGGAAGCTAGCACTGGAGTAATATGATCAAATTTCTTGGTTCTAGTCAGGATTCTAGCAGCCGTATTTAGCACTAACTGAAGTTTATTTAGTGCTTTATCCGGGTAGCCGGAAAGTAGAGCATTGCAGTAGTCTAACCTAGAAGTAACAAATGCATGGATTAATTTTTCTGCATCATTTTTGGACAGAAAATTTCTGATTTTTGCAATGTTACGTAGATGGAAAAAAGCTGTCCTTGAAACAGTCTTGATATGTTCGTCAAAAGAGAGATCAGGGTCAAGAGTAACGCCGAGGTCCTTCACAGTTTTATTTGAGACGACTTTACAACCATCAAGATGAATTGTCAGATTTAACAGAAGATCTCTTTGTTTCTTGGGACCTAGAACAAGCATCTCTGTTTTGTCCGAGTTTAAAAGTAGAAAGTTT
Organism: Salvelinus fontinalis; assembly: GCF_029448725.1. Lineage (NCBI taxonomy): Eukaryota > Metazoa > Chordata > Actinopteri > Salmoniformes > Salmonidae > Salvelinus > Salvelinus fontinalis. The sequence continues at coordinate 2,138,333 of NC_074667.1, forward strand.
TCAGCCATCCACTTCCTTATGTCTGAAACACAGGCTTCTAGCGAGGGCAATTTTGGGGCTTCACCATGTTTCATTGAAATGTACAGCTGTGTGTCATCCGCATAGCAGTGAAAGTTAACATTATGTTTTCGAATAACATCCCCAAGAGGTAAAATATATAGTGAAAACAATAGTGGTCCTAAAACGGAACCTTGAGGAACACCGAAATGTACAGTTGATTTGTCAGAGGACAGACCATTCACAGAGACAAACTGATATCTTTCCGACAGGTAAGATCTAAACCAGGCCAGAACTTGTCCGTGTAGACCAATTTGGGTTTCCAGTCTCTCCAAAAGAATGTGGTGATCGATGGTGTCAAAGGCAGCACTAAGGTCTAGTAGCACGAGGACAGATGCAGAGCCTCGGTCTGACGCCATTAAAAGGTCATTTACCACCTTCACAAGTGCAGTCTCAGTGCTATGATGGGGTCTAAAACCAGACTGAAGCATTTCGTATACATTGTTTGTCTTTAGGAAGGCAGTGAGTTGCTGCGCAACAGCTTTTTCTAAAACTTTTGAGAGGAATGGAAGATTCGATATAGGCCGATAGTTTTTTATATTTTCCGGGTCAAGGTTTGGCTTTTTCAAGAGAGGCTTTATCACTGCCACTTTTAGTGAGTTTGGTACACATCCGGTGGATAGAGAGCTGTTTATTATGTTCAACATAGGAGGGCCAAGCACAGGAAGCAGCTCCTTCAGCAGTTTAGTAGGAATAGGATCCAGTATGCAGCTTGAAGGTTTAGAGGCCATGATTATTTTCATCATTGTGTCAAGAGATATAGTACTAAAACACTACAGGTTTTATACAGGTGTGTCAACCTTACAGGTGTGTCAACCTTATAGCGTCATACCCAAGAAGACTCGAGACCGTAATCGCTGTCAAAGGTGATTCAACAAAGTACTGAGTAAAGGTTCTGAATACTTGATATTTCAGTTTTTATATTGTATAAATTAGCAAAAATTGATAAACGTTCTGTTTTTGCTTTGTCATTATAGGGTATTGTGTGCAGATTGATGAGGGGGAAAAAAAGATTAAAAACATTTTAGAATATATCTGTAACCTAACAAAATGTGGAAAAGTCAAGGGGTCTGAATACTTTCCGAAGGCATGGTACATAGAGTAATTGAACACTAGTCACTTGAATAATGTTTACATAATGTTTTCCTCACTTTATATGTATATACGGTATTCTAGTCATGGCTCTATCCTATATAACTACTGACGTAGCCACCTTTTCTGATCATACACTGTCCATTCAGTCTGTACACACCATTGTATACATTATATATATGCACGTTATATATTTATATTCTCTGATATTACTCATTCTGATATTTCTTAATTTCTTAATTTTTCTGGATTATGTGTGTATTTACTTTATTGTTGCTAGGTATTACTGAACTGTTGGAGCGAGAAACACAAGCCCCTCGCTTCACCCGCGATGACATCGGCAAATCCGTGAACGCAACCAATAAACATTGTTTTGATTTGATTAGCCATATATTATGCACATATCCACCAATTTTCACAGCAGGCCCGTGGTGGAATTAACATGCAGAAATCATGCATTTTGCTTCTACAACTGTTCTCCTAATTAACACAGGGGGTGTTCCCACGATGAGCTGGTCAACCTGCTGTTACAACCCAATAATCAGCCTATTAGTCCCTGTGCTATAGTCATCATGCAGCATGGCATCAATGAGACTCGTTCTCCAAAAGACCAATGGAAAAACGCTGCGTGAAAATGTACTGATCCTGCTATTGCTGCTCAGACATTACACCCTCCTGTTGTATCATCCTGCTCTTGTGTCTGTGTTTTCATTCTCTATTCCTGTGCTCGTTATCCGCTCCTATCCCCAGCCACGCTATTACCAACCAGACAGACCCACCATATTGGCTAGCTGCCAGACCGACACACAGTGTCTAACAAATCGCTTATCTGCTATATAATTGGATTACAAGAGCGCAGTGCTCCCATTGGTGAGATTAGGCGGCGCCGGGCAACGGGCCGAGTAGGGAGCGTTTTGATTCGTCGCCTCCCTAACGACCAGGGGAAGCCAGCTGTTTGATTGGATGAAAGCGGGATTGGGGCTTGATGCTTATTGGTCCATGACAATGTAATAAGGAAGTCTGCCAAGTGTACTGTCTAGTAGGCTTTTAACTGTCTTTTCTGGCATGCATGTGATTAATGATGCTACCTATTCAAACATGCACACGCACGTACACACACACACACACACACACACACACACACACACACACACACACACACACACACACACACACACACACACACACACACACACACACACACACACACACACACACACACACACACACACACACACGCACACACACAATTCATCCACTGGACTCGTGTAAGGTGAACTATCCAACTGAAGAGAGATTTGGACAGAGGTTTGTGCTCATAAAGCTTGATTTAAAGGGTAGTTACGAACCAGCCATTGTTGCTGGTGCAGCGGTAGTGTTGGAGTGTTTGTTTAGATTTGACCACTGTAAAGGAGGTACTGCTGACGATGGTGACCGTTCTAGTCCAAAATACGTTGTTTGGGGAAGATAAAGCTACGTGCTCAACTTGGTTAGAACTGTATAACGAGACATTGTTCAGCGTATTGCATGTCACAAGATTTGGAGAGTTCCTGTTTTAGGCTGTATTAATAGTATCCATGGTATGGCTTTTAATTTCACTCCATGATAATTGTCCTGGTGGCCTGACTTCAGCTAATCTGAGCAGCTGCATCACAGCTGTAGGCAGCACTTGTATTTCAGAAGTGTGTGTGTCTATGCTTTTGTGCGTGCACTCAAGCACCTATAATCTGACCTTCCTCACACTGACCTCCAACCTCTTGACTCCTCTAGACCAATAGAGTGTCCAGCCCTTACGGTCCTTTATCTTAACCAGTCCTACCTCTGGCCAGACCACTGGCTAGTGTGGAGTGACCAGGGGGACCATGCAGGGCCAAGCTGCTGGAAAGCTGGCTGGCAGCTGCTGATGTCCCGTGGAGGAGCACTCTTTCCATCATGGTGCTGACACCTTTACTGTCCCCTGGCTCTGTTCAGGAGGAGGAACAGGAGGACCCCCACCACTATCCACACAGGGGCAAACAGAGTTAGGGCCAACGCACGTGCCCCCTTTCACATCCACTCCCTCTTTTTCGCCCTTTTCGCTCTTTTTGTCTCTTTCACACACACACACACACACACACACACACACACACACACACACACACACACACACACACACACACACACACACACACACACACACACCACCTCAACCCCCCCCCCCCCCCAAACCCACACACACACACACACACACACACACGCACGCACACACGCATGAACGCACGCACGCACGCACACACACACACACCACCTCAACACCCCCCCCCCCCCCCCAAACCCACACACACTTTCATTACAGACCAGCACTTTGTAATGTACTCTGCCCTATCCCTGCAGGTGATCTGACGCTCACTGTCCCCTCTCTGAAGAGAGAAGGACAATCCAGTCAGACCAGATGGCACTAGTGTCTGAATAGCCACTACAACAGACTGGGTTAATGTGTAGCTTTAACCATTGTCTTCCCAGCACACAGTGGGAGGGACGGTAGCTGTAGAGGTAGCAGTGTGTGTGGGTGTGTGGGTGTGTTTGTTTAGCAGATGAAGTCAGTGTGTAGTCTTCGAGTAGTTCATAAAACCAAGTTGAAAAACCCACCTGATTCATCAGTGTCTCATTTGGGCGAGAAAAGAAAGCGGACAAAGCGCACGTGAGGGGCTGGGGCCCCGATGGTGCGTGGTACCTCTGTGTTATGGGGATGTGGAGGTGAGGCAACCACTCTAAACATAAACTACTGGGCTTGGATTTATCACAAAATTAATCAACCTAAAATTAATCAACCTAATCAAGTTATATGATTAGTAGAATTGACATATATAGAGATAGCTACAGCCACACATTAGCTGAGGATGAAACAAATAAACATTTTGAAACAGCAACAAACATCCAAACTATTATCGTTCTCAGTCTCCACTTTGAAATGAAAGAGAGAAATCATCAAAGACCTATCCTTTTCTATCCCAGTCAACACTCACGCTATTCACACGGACTCACAACAAGGCACTTCAACAACCATTCACACTGACTCACAACAAGGCACTTCAACAACCATTCACACTGACTCACAACAAGGCACTTCAACAACCATTCACACTGACTCACAACAAGGCACTTCAACAACCATTCCCACTGACTCACAACAAGGCACTTCAACAACAAACACCCACAATGGCCGAAAACACTCTCTTTATTTCCCCCCCTTCCCCCCTTTCCCCCCTTTCCCACACACCCTCCATCCCCTTCATCCTTGCTATCACTTTCCCAAAGAGAAGAGGGTCATTTTCTATGCAAATGGGGGCTTGCTGTCATTGTGCCCGCCTCGTTACTCTGAGCTGTGCAGCCTGGCTCCTTTGACAAACCCCTATCTGATGGATGGGCCTCTGACAGCTCCAATGTGTGCCAAGCCTTTTCACAGATTGACATCATCATTAAGGAGGGAGACCGAGACCGACCAAGAGAGAGAGAGAGAGAGAGAGAGAGAGAGAGAGAGAGAGAGAGGCCTGAATCGCTGCAGATTTATACCCTTTAACAAGAGAAGAAACGCCTCCTTTTCACTCCTCCCCTCCACTGATCTCTTTCTTTGACTCTCTTTCGATCTCGTTGTCTCTGTCGTTCGCTCTCTCTCTCTCCCTTTATCTCTTACTCTCCCTCGTTGTCTCTGTGTGTGTCTCTCTCTCTTTCTCTCACCCTCTCCCGCTCCCTCTCTCTCTCCCTCTCTCTTCCATCCATAGAACAGCTGAGCTTTCCCTTCTTCTCTTCTGTGTCCGCACCGAGGCAGACTGACAGCCAGCCAAATAGGCACACAGGGCCCTCACCCATTGGCTGCCCGTGTCCGGCTCGTATCCGGCGTGACAGGCTGAAGTTAATTGGTATGGGCCTTAAGCAAATTTCTAGCAGCAGCCCCAGTCGCCGCGCCGGGTGCCGGGTGATGGGTGAGCTGCTGTCATACGGCGCCTATTGACTCACTGGGGGACTGAGGGGAGGAAGCAGATGATCTCCCAGAATGCACACTGTCACCCCTCACAGGGGGAAGCGCTAGTGGCGGAAAGCGCTGTCGCGCTTCGGATAGAAAAGAGCAGACTCCATCCTCCCAAGACCAAGGAAGTACTACTACTACTACTCCATCCCTCCATCTCTCCATCCCTCCCTCCCTCTATTCTCTTACGAGATGGGTGGCCTATTGGATTCACTATTTGGTCATGTAGCAATTTTAAAACAGTTGTTTATTCATATTAATCTATAGAGTTGTACCAGAGGCTGGCTTTTCCTGTTTCTATCTGCTAAGTCCATTTTGAGTTCATTTGAAAATAGAAAAATCGTTATCTAATGCTATTGCCTCGGCTTGGCCTGGAGGAAGAGAAAGAGAATAAAACAGACTGGAGAGATGCTGCTAGGATAGAACAAATTAAATAACGGAGAGAGCGAGAAAGAGAGAGGCAGAGTCAGAGAGAGAGAGTGAGAGAGATAGAGAGAGAGGGGGAAAGAGAGAGAGTGAAAGAGAGAGAGGGGGGGAATGAGTGAGCGATTGAGAGAGAGCGGGAAAGAGAGAGAGAGGGAAAGCGAGAGAGGGAGAAAGAGAGAAAGAGAGAGAGAGAGAGAGAGAGAGAGAGAGAGAGAGAGGTGGAGAGCAGAGCAGACAGCTGCAGATGAGCAAATAAACCATTCAATATTTATGACCGAAATTAAAACTAGATAAAGATGTCACATATTAAACTACTCTCCTCTCTCCTCCTCCTTCGTCCATCTCCTTCTCCTAGGCCCCTGGCCCCTAGCTCTCTCTAGTCACACAACTCCTCAGTGAGGGGAAGAGAGAGAAAGAGAGAGAGAGAGCATTATTCCTTCCTCCACCCCAATGTCTTCTTCATAGACAGTAATGAATTCAATAGCAGTGACCCGGAAAATGGAGTTTAGAGGGAGAAAAAAAAGCAATCTTGTGTTTGTGGCGGAGCATTATCACTTTACCTCCCTTCCACCCCTCGCTCCTCGCTCCCCCCTCCTCTCTCCTCCCTCCTTTTGCTGATCGTACAGCAGGAGGTGTGTGTGTGCGTGCAAGTGCATTCGCGCGCATGTGCGTGTGAGGACTGAGGTCTCAATCAAGGCAGAATGGGCGGCAGGGTTACAGGCAGGCCCATTGTAGCGTTAATTAAACACTTCAGGTTTAACACCCCGTCCTGTCATTAACCCAAACACTGCCTCATCACTCATCTATCTCATCCCTCCGTGCCTCCATCCCGCCATCCCTCCCTCCACCACTGCTGCACTGAACTGCTGCTGTCACAGTCACACTTCAGCTGGGTAGCTGGCGGGAGAGAGGAAGAGAACATGGGAGAGAGAGCGACAGAGTTACAGAAAGAGAGAACGGGAGAGAGAGAGAGAGAGAGAGAGAGAGAGAGAGAGAGAGAGAGAGAGAGAGAGAGAGAGAGAGAGCATGTTTTTCAGCATCAGTTCTTAGGCGAGTTGTAGCATTAAATGATGAGCATTCTAATGAAACTCTATTGTAACCTAATGGAACATTGTTGGCTGTACTCTTCTCTCACTATTTATGCCAAGTGTGGACTATTGAGAAATGTAACTGGTTATAGGCTTTGTAATAGGGGTCAGTCTCTGGCCTGGGAGAAATAGATACCCTGGTTGTGCAATGGAGCCTCGCACCACTAGATAGCAGTAGCCTGCACACAATAGAAGCCCCAGAGTCCAGTCAACCTGCTCTGTTTTCTACAGTGTCTGCAATACAATGAGCACAGTCAACTGGCTGATGAGAAGGTAGACTAGTCTGAACACGTTTTGTAATTGATCCGAACTTCTAAAGGCATCATTATGTGAAATACTTTTTTTTTTTTTTATACTTTACCAAGTTTGAAGTTTATTTGCCATGTGTATTGCACATTGGAAGTCTTACTCACCTCTGCATTTTAAAGGAAATGTTCGAAAACAGAAGATGCTAGGGGGAATTACCTGTTTTTAGAGGTGTTTTGTATGGATGGGGATTAGGGACAAACTGAACAGCAGTGTGTTCTGTAAAATGTTGCTGTACTTGGCCTGTTGTGTCTGTGTTGTACTGCAGGTGTTTTCTGATGCACTACAATTAGCCCGTTAGTGATTAGCCTAATGAGTGAATGTCCACATTACAGCGGAAACATGTTCTAAACTAACTACCCAAAATGGCAGATTCTTGTGTTTGGTTGTTGTGTATGAACGTACCTGTGTTGTAGCAGGTTCTCATACAAGCACATACAAACTCCATTATCTATTAGCCCATTAGCTAAACTGCTAACTATCTATGTACAGTTGAAGTCAGAAGTTTACATACACTTAGGTTGGAGTAATTAAAACTCGTTTTTCAACCACTCCACAAATTTCTTGTTAACAAACTATAGTTTTGGCAAGTCAGTTAGGACATCTACTTTGTGCATGACACAAGTAATTTTTCCAACAAATATTTACAGACAGATTATTTCACTTATAATTCGCTGTATGACAATTCCAGTGGGTCAAAAATGTACATACACAAACAATAGTAAGTATAAACACCCTGGGACCACGCAGCCGTCATACCGCTCAGGAAGGAGACGCGTTCTGTCTCCTAGAGATGAACGTACTTTGGTGTGAAAAGTGCAAATCAATCCCAGAACAACAGCAAAGGACCTTTTGGAAATGCTGGAGGAAACAGGTAAAAAGTATCTATATCCACAGTAAAACAAGTCCTACATCGACATAACCTGAAAGGCCGCTCAGCAAGGAAGAAGCCACTGCTCCAAAACCGCCATAAAAAAGCCAGACTATGGTTTTCAACGGCACATGGGGACAAAGATCGTACTTTTTGGAGAAATGTCCTCTGGTCTGATGAAACAAAAATAATGACTATCGTTATGTTTGGAGGGAAAAGGGGGAGGCTTGCAAGCCGAAGAACACCATCCCAACTGTGAAGCACGGGGGTGGCAGCATCATGTTGTGGGGGTGCTTTGCTGCAGGTGGGACTGGTGCACTTCACCAAATAGATGGCATCATGAGGATGGAAAATTATGTGGATATATTGAAGCAACATCTCAAGACATCAGTCAGGAAGTTTAAGCTTGGTTGCAAATGGGTTTTCCAAATGGACAATGACACCAAGCATACTTCCAAAGTTGTGGCAAAATGGCTTAAGGACAACAAAGTCAAGGTATTGGAGTGGCCGTCACAAAGCCCTGACCTCAATCCTATAGAAAATGTGTGGACAGAACTGAAAAAGCGTGTGTGAGCAAGGAGGCCTACAAACCTGACTCAGTTACATCAGCTCTGTCAGGACGAATGGGCCAAAATTCACACAACTTATTGTGGGAAGCTTGTGGAAGGCTGCCCAAAACATTTGAGCCAAGTTAAACAATTTAAAGGCAATGCTACCAAATTCTAGTGTTTGTAAACTTCTGACCCACTGGGATTGTGATGAAATAAATAAAGCTGAAATAAATCATTCTCTCTAGTATTATTCTGACATTTCACATTCTTAAAATAAAGTGGTGATCCTAATTGACATAAGACAGGGAATTGTTACTAGGATTAAATCTCAGGAATTGTGAAAAACTGTGTTTAAATGTATTTGGCTAAGGTGTATGTAAACTTCCGACCTTAACTTAACTCTATCTATCTATCTATCTATCTATCTATCTATCTATCTATCTATCTATCTACATATCTATCTATCTATCTATCTATCTATCTATCTATCTATCTTTCTTTCTTTTTTTCTCTCTCTCACCCTCACTCTCTCTCTCTTTCTACAGTCGTGGCCAAAAGTTTTGAGAATGACACAAATATTCATTTTCACAAAGTCTGCTGCCTCAGTTTGTATGATGGCAATTTGCATATACTCCAGAATGTTATGAAGAGTGATCAGAAGAATTGCAATTAATTGCAAAGTTCCTCTTTGCCATGCAAATTAACTGAATCCCCCAAAAAACATTTCCACTGCATTTCAGCTCTGCCACAAAAGGACCAGCTGACATCATGTCAGTGATTCTCTCGTTAACACAGGTGTGAGTGTTGACAAGGACAAGGCTGGAGATCACTCTGTCATGCTGATTGAGGTCAAATAACAGATTGGAAGCTTCAAAAGGAGGGTGGTGCTTGGAATCATTGTTCTTCCTCTGTCAATCATGGTTACCTGCAAGGAAACACAAGCCGTCATCATTGCTTTGCACAAAAAGGGCTTCACAGGCAAGGATATTGCTGTCAGTAAGATTGCACCTAAATCAACCATTTATCAGATCATCAAGAACTTCAAGGAGAGCAGTTCAATTGTTGTGAAAAAGGCTTCAGGGAGCCCAAGAAAGTCCAGCAAGCACCAGGACCGTCTCCTAAAGTTGATTCAGCTGCGGGATTGGAGCACCACCAGTACAGAGCTTGCTCAAGAATGGCAGCAGGCAGGTGTGAGTGCATCTGCACGCACAGTGAGGCAAAGACTTTTGGAGGATGGCCTGGTGTCAAGAAGGGCAGCAAAGAAGCCACTTCTCTCCAGGAAAACCATCAGGGACAGACTGATATTCTGCAAAAGGTACAGGGATTGGACTGCTGAGGACTGGGGTAAAATCATTTTCTCTGATGAATCCCCTTTCCGATTGTTTGGGGCATCCGGAAAAAAGCTTGTCCAGAGAAGACAAGGTGAGCGCTACCATCAGTCCTGTGTCAGGTCAACAGTAAAGCATAATGAGACCATTCATGTGTGGGGTTGCTTCTCATCCAAGGGAGTGGGCTCACTCACAATTTTGCCAAAGAACACAGCCATGAATAAAGAATGGTACCAACACATCCTCCGAGAGCAACTTCTCCAATCCATCCAGGAACAGTTTGGTGACGAACAATGCCTTTTCCAGCATGATGGAGCACCTTGCCATAAGGCAAAAGTGATAACTAAGTGGCTTGGGGAACAAAACATCAATGTTTTGGGTCCATGACCAGGAAACTCCCCAGATCTTAATCCCATTGAGATCTTGTGGTCAATCCTCAAGAGGCGGGTGGACAAACAAATACAAACAAATTCTGACAAACTCCAAGCATAGATTATGCAAGAATGGACTGCCATCAGTCAGGATGTGGCCCAGAAGTTAACTGACAGCATGCCAGGGCGGATTGCAGAGGTCTTGATAAAGAAGGGTCAACACTGCAAATATTGACTCTGCATCAACTTCATGTAATTGTCAATAAAAGCCTTTGACACTTATGAAATGCTTGTAATTATACTTCAGTATTCCATAGTAACATCTGACAAAAATATCTAAAGACACTGAAGCAGCAAACTTTGTGGAAATTAATATTTGTGTGATTTCCAAAACTTTTGGCCACGACTGTATTTTACATGGACTGTACCGTCAAGTGTTGTAAAGCAGGTTTCCTTAGATCACATCTTTTACACATTAGCTCCGTTAGCCATTAGCTCATTAGCTCGTTGCTGGGGGGAAAAACAGCTGTTTTTAAAGGTGTTTTGTATGGACAGTGACCAATAAAAAGCAGCAGTGAAATAAGTATTGATATACTTTACATGGACCGTAGCGTCTAGTGTTGTGTTGTAGACCAGATTTTGTTTTAAACACCGTCTTTAACGCGGTAGCTCCATTAGCCATTAGCAACATTAGCCCGTTAGTGCTCAGGCTGTTGGAACAGCTTGATGGTGTGATGCTAATGCTTCAGGGTTCCAACCCAAACTACAGCGCTGGCGAGGCGCCATCTTACATCTTTAGGAGTGCTAAAACAACTTCTACCCACTCTCTCTCACTCCCCCTCTCTCTCTTATTATGTCTTCTCCTCTCTTTCTCTTGTCATGTTTCCTCATCCTCTATTCTTTCCTCCTCTCTTCTCTCCATACTAATGATAAGATGAGGTAATACAGCATGTACCGCATATAGCATCTTTGCACTAAGCTTCTGCCAAGAGAATGTCTGGTTTTTTTTTTTACCCGCGCCATATGTTAGTGAGAAAGACTAATGGACGTGTCTCTACGAACACACAGGATACATTTTTCTTCTTCAATTCATGTTCTCCGATGCCGCAGTTTATTCTCAGTTTTGTTTTAAAGCGTCTCGCATAAAAGTGATTTATCAAAAACACTTAATACTCCAGTGATGTTTCATCTTGAATGATTCGGAAGGCTGCGGGTGACTGAAAAAGGTATACCTCTTCAGGGCGTGTTGTGTTGTTAGCTCTTGTAAGCAGCCACACACACACACACACACACACACACACACACACACACACACACACACACACACACACACACACACACACACACACACACACACACACACACACACACACACACACACACACACACACACACACACACACACACACACACACACACACACACACACTGAGATGGCGCAGAGGGAAAATGTCATAAGCGACAGAGGTCATTGCCTTCTTAAGGGATAAAACACACATTCCCTGCAGTTCCCCTCAGCGTTATCATTTACTGCCCTATCGGACACGTCGCCGTCCTCCGCCTCTCCCTTCCCTGAATGTATTTATATTTAAAAACATATTTATTTATTTTCTCTAAGGCCACTGCGCTGAATATCGTTCAAAATGATAACGTAACGTTTGGCCAAGCGGCCCAGGATGGCAATTTGTGTTCCCATCTCCGTGGAAAGGGGGCCATGATGCCCCAGGGTGGCCATTTCGTGTCCCACAGTGACATTTTTAACAGGCCGTCTGCAGGCCACTAGAACTCGGTTTGAGCCATGTGGACCCGTCATGGCAGATGGACTGCGCACTGCACAATGGACAGACTAGCAAACTGTCTCATATCTTTTAGTCTGGCTCAATATGCAGAACCAGGGTTGGATTAGAAAAGCGTAGAACACACCCTGAATCTCTATGAATCTCAATATAACTGTGAATCTCCATATGAATGTGAATCTCTATACCACTGTGAATCTCTGTATGAATGTGAATATCTATATGTCTGTGCATCTCTATATGACTGTGAATCTCAAACTGAGTGTGTTACAGGAGTTAGAGGGGATACAGTGTTTAATACACTGAGTCAAACAGAGTGTGTTACAGGAGCTAGAGGGGATACAGTGTAATACACTGAGTCAAACAGAGTGTGTTACAGAAGCTAGAGGGGATACATTGTGTAATACACTGAGTCAAACAGAGTGGGTTACAGGAGCTAGAGGGGATACAGTGTGTAATACACTGAGTCAAAGAGACTGTGTTACAGGAGCTAGAGGGGATACATTGTTTAATACACTGAGTCAAACGGAGTGTGTTACAGGAGCTAGAGGGGATACAGTGTGTAACACACTGAGTCAAACAGAGTGTGTTACAGGAGCTAGAGGGGATACAGTGTGTAATACACTGAGTCAAACATAGTGTGTTACAGGAGCTAGAGGGGATACAGTGTAAAACACTGAGTCAAACAGAGTGTGTTACAGGAGCTAGAGGGGATACAGTGTTTAATACACTGAGTCAAACATAGTGTGTTACAGGAGCTAGAGGGGATACAGTGTAAAACACTGAGTCAAACATAGTGTGTTACAGGAGCTAGAGGGGATACAGTGTGTAATACACTGAGTCAAACAGGGTGTGTTACAGGAGCTAGAGGGGATACAGTGTTTAATACACTGAGTCAAACAGAGTGTGTTACAGGAGCTAGAGGGGATACAGTGTTTAATACACTGAGTCAAACAGAGTGTGTTACAGGAGCTAGAGGGGATACAGTGTTTAATACACGGAGTCAAACATAGTGTGTTACAGGAGCTAGAGGGGATACAGTGTTTAATACACTGAGTCAAACAGAGTTTGTTACAGGAGCTAGAGGGGATACAGTGTAAAACACTGAGTCAAACATAGTGTGTTACAGGAGCTAGAGGGGATACAGTGTAAAACACTGAGTCAAACATACTGTGTTACAGGAGCTAGAGGGGATACAGTGTAAAACACTGAGTCAAACATCGTGTGTTACAGGAGCTAGAGGGGATACAGTGTGTAATACACTGAGTCAAACAGAGTGTGTTACAGGAGCTAGAGGGGATACAGTGTTTAATACACTGAGTCAAACAGAGTGTGTTACAGGAGCTAGAGGGGATACAGTGTTTAATACACTGAGTCAAACAGAATGTATTACAGGAGCTAGAGGGGATACAGTGTAAAACACTGAGTCAAACAGTGTGTTTTACAGGAACTGAAGGGGATACAGTGTGTAATACACTGAGTCAAAGAGAGTGAATGTCTTAGATACATCGATTGCTCTCCATTGCTCAAAATCTTGGTTTGTTGTCTTTCTCATTGCAACGTACACACACACACACACACACACACACACACACACACACACACACACACACACACACACACACACACTCTCACACACACACACACACACACACACACACACACACACACACACACACACACACACACACACACACACACACACACACACACTCTCACACACACACACACACACACACACACACACACACACACACACACACACACACACACACACACACACACACACACACACACACACACACACACACACACACACTCACAGGTTGGTTTCACTGGGGGGCATCCATCTTATGGTAAGCACAGCTGAACCATTAACCTCATTAGGATAATGGTCACACATGAGTGGAATACAGCTCCGTGCTTCACCATTGTAAATTGATGGTGATACGCCACTAATGTTAGCTTGATAAATATAGAGGAGAAATGGGCAGCAGCACACGAAACCAGTATATTTCACAGTTAATGAAAAATGGGATGTTTTAACGTTATTTTGGTCTGTCTATCTAAAGAGGCTGTGTGTGCGTGCGTGCGTGCGTGCGTGCGTGCGTGAGTGCGTGCGTGCGTGCGTGCGTGTGTGTGCGTACGTGTGTGTGTGTGTGGTCTTTGACTACAGTAGTATAGTGAAGAACAGAGCTCTGAAATCACCAAGACAAACTAGTGACAGTGATCTAAATCACCTTATTGAATAATTAGACTGAATAAGATATTGGGGGCATGAAACAATAACAACAATGCATCATTCACTCTATACCCTCTGATATTGTGTTTGAAAATAGACTGGTGGTCCACATATTATGGCCAGTACCATACATGGTCTTCTATGGGTTGTCCAGAATTATCCCTGAACTTTACTAACTAATCAGATGAACTAACAGCTCGGACGGCACTATAACAAGACGCTGTATTACGGGTGTCTATTTCCTGTTAATTACTAATGATAAAACCAGTGTAGCCTTTCATAAGCCAGGGTAGTCTTAATGCCCTGCCACATGGTGATGGGTAGAACATTAGAATGAAACAACCCTATAAACAGTGAGACTACACCGCCAACGGCCCCATTTCACTAACAGATGGGATGGAAGCACATCCGCATTGACTTGGTGCTTTTGAAGGGATTTAAGATAGATTATAGGGATATAGACAGTGCTATAACGTTCTCTTAATCTTGTGGTAAACCGTGGGGTGTTGCGTGGAGCGTGCAGAGATGGGCACAGAGACAGGGAGGTTCTAGTCAGAAAACAAACATAACAACATAAATAACTTTGGGTTGGCTCTGTCTTTCTTATATTCGGCTCCGTACCTCCAGGAGCTCCGTTCCCCTCTGTAGGCTCCCTCCTTGTCTCTCTCTTTGTCTTCCTTACGGTGTGACACGGTGGGTGCTCCCTTTATGTGTCCTGCACGGCTGGTTGGCACTCTCCCCTAATTACACCTCTACATGGGTCCATCAGCGTCAGGGGTGCCCAGACCGTGTACTCCCAGCAGAGGGAGCCAACGTCGCGGCACGTACTTCGCCTCTTTCACCAACCCCCGGGGCAGCCCTCCCGGGATACCACCCCCCCCCCCCCCCCCACACACACACTTATCCCTGACCCAGAGGGAGGGGTGCACAGGGATAGGTTTGCATCCCTCCTGGAGAGGGCATCCGCATTGCCATGCTGGGCCCCCGACCTGTGAATGGCAGAGAAAGAAAATCGCTGTAACGACAGGAACCAGCGTGTGACGCGATCATTCATGTCCTTACCTCTTGCCTTCCACTCAAGGGGAGCATGGTCAGTGATCAGGGTGAACTTCCTCCCGAGGAGGTAATACTTGAGGGTGTTCAATGCCCACTTCACGGCGAGGCACTCTTTCAATCGAGTACTTCTTCTCCATCGGGAGGAGCTTCCTGCTGACATACATGATTGGGTGCTCCTTGCTTTCCTGCTCTTGGGACAAGAAGTCCCCTACCCCGGTGTCAGACGTGTCTGTCTGGACCAGGAGTTTTTTAAGAAGTCCGTGGTGACGAGTACTGGGTGCGAACATAGCATTTCCGTCAGGGCCTGGAACGCCGCCTCTGTGTCCTCCGTCCATCGCACCGTCTGGGGTAGGTGTGCCTTTGTTATGTCTGTGAGGGGAAAAGCTATTGCGGCACAGTTAGGTACGAATCGACTGTAGTAGCCTGCTAACCCCAGGAACGACTTCACCTGCTTCTTGATTTGGGGGACCGGGCATTCCCTAATGGCAACGATTTATTTTCTTGGGGCATCACATTTCCCGCCCGATTCGATAGCCCAGGTACTCCACCTCGGTGTAGCCCAGCTTGCACTTGTGGGCTGGTGTGGGCGCAAGACGTGGTCCATGAGTCCCTGGGGCTCCGTAGAGCCCGAAAGGAAGAACCCGGTAGTGGTAGTATAGCCCTCCCAGGTTGGAGAAGGCCGTCTTCTCCTGGGAGGCTGCTGCCAGCGGCACCTGACAGTACCCCTTCGTCAGATCCAGGGTGCTGATGTATCTTGCATTCCCCAAGTGGTCAATCAGTTGGTCCACCCGGGGTATGGGATAGGCATCAAATTTACTGACCTCGTTCAGGCTCCGGGAAGCCGTTGCAGAAGCGTCCGGTTTCGGTACACCCACTATAGGGCTAGACCACTCACTTTGGTACTCCTCCAATACCCCCATCTCTAGCATTGTCATCACTTCCCGCTGGACCGCCACCCTCCGGGCTTCTGGTATCCGGTATGGCCATTTGCTGACTTTTTCTTATGGACGTGTGTGGATATGATGTTCCACGAGATCCGTGTGCACCAGGACCTCGGAGAACACGGCCGTATTCCAATGGACCAACTCTCGGGGTGCTTGTCGTTGAGTCGGGCAGAGGTCTTCCCCCATGGAAACTTCGACAGAGGGCTGGTTCTGCTGTGGCCGGGTCCACGTTGCACACATCGCCTCTCGTGCGTGCCACTTCTTTAGTAGGTTCACATAGTAAAGCTTGACGATGTCATAGGGCCCATGCCACATTGCCAGGAATTTGCTCTCCATTGTGGGGAACAGCACCAAGAACTTCTCACCTGGGTGGAACTCTCGTGGTTTGGCCCTCCGGTTGTATACACGCTCCTGGGCCTGTTGCGCATGGGACATGTGCTCCCTCACCACTGGCCAAATTGCCTTCATCCTATCTCTCATCTTCTCCACGTGTTCCACCATGCTGCGAAGGGGGGTCGGTTGGTCCTCCCAGACCTCCTTGGTTAGGTCCAGCAGTTTGCGGGGCCGACGACCATACAGGAGCTCAATGGGGGAGAACCCAGTGGACAGTTGGGGTACCTCACGTACTGAGAACATCAGGTGGGGCAGCAGCTGGTCCCAGTTCCTCCCGTCTCTTCAACATCTGCTTTAGGATCTTATTGAAGCATTCGATTAGCCCGTCCGTTTGTGGATGGTACACACTGGTTCTCACCTGTTTGATTCGTAAAAGATTGTAGACATCTTTCATTACACGAGACATGAATGCAGTGCCCTGGTCCGCAGGATTTCCCACAAAATACCCATCCAACTGAATAAATGGAAGAGCTCCTGTGCGATACCTTTTGCTGCCGCCGTGCATAACGGGAATGCCTCCGGATACCGGGTGTTGTAATCCATGATTACCAGGATGTATTGGTGTCGCCTCAATATCTTCACCATCAGATCCACCAGATTGTCACGCCCTGGCCTTAGTATTCTTTGTTTTCTTTATGTTTTTTAGTTAGGTCAGGGTGTGACATAGGGAATGTATGTGTTTTTGTAGTGTCTAGTGTAGTTGTCTAGTTATGTCTATGGCTGCCTAGATTGGTTCTCAATTAGAGGCAGCTGTGGTTCATTGTCTCTGATTGAGAGCCATATTTAAGGCAGTCATAGACATTGGGGTTTTGTGGGCAATTGTCTGTGTCTATGTTCTATGTTGCATGTGTGCACGTAGTTCATTTATATAGCTTCACAGTCGTCTATTTGTTGTTTCGTTTTTCTTCTTAATAATAAAGAGAAGATGTATTTTTCACACGCTGCGCCTTGGTCCACTCTCTCACCCTTAGACAGCTGTGACACAGATCCATCGCCACCCGCTCAAACATCACCCCTATAATGGGCAGGGGAACCAAAGGGTTTCGATAATGTGCCCTCGGGGCTGTGATATGGCACTCTGGGCAGGTATGACAGTAGTCCTCCACAGGGCACTTAACTCTGGGCCAGTGGAACCGATTCCTGACCCGTTCCCTGGTTTTCTCCATCACCAGCAAGACAGTACTAACATACTGGGTGGGTAGGAGTGACAAGTCTTTTGTATCCCCATTGTGCTTTACAACCTGATACAATAAATTATGCTTGATGGCGAAGTGTGGGTAGCGCCACTCTCTTACCCCGGGTAACAGTGCGCCGTCCACCGTGATCACCTGGCCCCTCGAGGTTGGGATCCTCTAATTGGGCCGCCGTAACTGGCCTGTGAGGATTCCCATGTCAGGGGCCCCGTCTGGTGCCTCCACCTTCATAAAGGGGAGCCTGAGGTCCTCCTCGGACGATGGCCAGCTTCCCGGTGTGGGGTCGTCTCCCTCCTCCTGGTCCAACTCAGGCCCAGTGGACACCTCTCATGGCAGGGCGTGAGTTGTGCAGGCGACACAACTTGTGCAGTCCTTTTTCCTCTCCTTCCTTCCTACCTCACACCTCCCCAGGTCCCTCCTCCACAGTGCCTGGAAGAGAGGGCAATCTCTCCCGAGGAGAATGGGCACAGGTAGGTTAGGTACAGCCCCCACGCGGATCTGCCACTCCCCCCTTGTGGTGGTTATCCCAGCACACTGTCATCTCTTTGTCCCCCAGTTCATCTTTCCTCTCTCATGTGAGCCACTGCGGTTGGGCCAGGGTCACCATGCTGCTGGAGGCCAGCAGAGCGCTGGTGTCGACGCAATCAATTCGTAATGGAACCAACAGAGGGGCCGTCTCGGTGTGTGCCCAACAGGAGGTGACATAACTTGCCATCCGGAATTACCCCAGAGCTGGGGGATGTGGAGGGCATGGACTCCTCCCGGGTGGGTCAGCTCCACGCAAGGTGTCCCGGTTCGCCACACTCATAGCAGCACCTCTGATCTAAGTCTAGCAGCAGACGTCGTCATCAGTTTGCGTCGCCCTCCCGCTTCACGGCCTCGGCTGGTTCCGTCCGGGACCCCTTCAGCCCCTCGCCTCTCTGTGTGTTTCTTCCCCGTCCTCTCTCTCGGCCAGGTCCTGGATGTTCTGGTGGGTTTCCACTGCGGTCAGCAATTCCTCTAGGCTCTGGGGGTTCTGCATCCCTGCCGCCTTCTTAATCTCGTAAGAGAGGGTCCAAAGGTACCGATCCAGGACGACCTTATCGATTATCGGGAGGGACGTTACGTCGGTCAGGGTTGACCGGTCCTTAGGGTTGACTTTGTCCTTCTTCTTATATTCTGCTTCGTGCCTCTTGAAGCTTTGTTCCCTTCTGTAGGCTCACTCCTTGCTTCTCTCTTTGTCTTCCTCGAGGTGTGCCACGGTCTTCCCTTTATGTGGCCTGCACGGCTGGTTGGCACTCTCCCCTAATTACCTCTACTTGGGGCCATCAGCGTCGGGGGGCCCAGCCTGTGTACTCCCAGCAGAGTACACAACGGTGCGGCACGTACCTCCCCTCTATCACCAACCCCTGGGGTAGACCCCCCGGGATACCACAACCTTCTTATATAGCGCCCCAAAATACCATATCTGACTGGACAAGTCCAGAATAACTAATGTCATTTAGCACCACCCTCACATTACACAGAGTGATAACTGAATGTAGAGTTGTAAACACTCTATAGTCTAGGAGGTCCTATGGAGTGTAGCAACTGTCCAGCGAAGACAGGAAAACTGGTCTCTGCACCACTTTAACAGATGTGACCGTACTTCTAGTTCTCTTGCGTTGTGTTTTTAAAGAAAGGACTGTCCAGCCAGTGGTCCCAGTTGATTGGTGTTTAGTATTATGATAGACACAAGGAAGCACAAGAAAACAGTATGCTGATAGCTGTAGGTTTGTGATTCATCTGTTAGCATGGAAATAACTGTGAATTAGCAGGAAGCTTACAATTAGAGTAGGCTAGCTAACTCGCTCTTACAGCCATAACATACAAAAGCACAACCCAGGATGCCCCCAATATCTAACAGGTACTGTACACACATATATATACCTATCAGGATATGGACATAGTGAACTCGTACACATTGTAAATATGAAAATAGAATCCAGTATTTCGGAATGTGATCTACCGCTTGCATGTCAATATCAGACCAGGAAGAATTTACTTTCACGATCTCCCTCTATCTGCAAGCATGACCAATGGCATAACACCTTATTGACATTGACTTGAATCAACCAATTAGAATACATAAACATCAAATACATATTTCCTCAGTGTCAAGTGGAAATATAACCAATCCTGTTACAGGAGTACTAGGTTTAGATGTGGCTTTTGTTTCAATTTTCACTTCAGCTCATACTTTGGAACTGTGTTGTGTAAATGATGTACCCTTCCTAAACCACAAAACCCCACTATCGTTTCTTAATTAGTTTTAGAGGAGATTAAACTCACAGTAGGTGTTCTTAAACGATAATGATCGTCTGAGTTGCGGATGCAGAATTGCCCATCACACTTTTTCATCTTCATATATGAATCACTAAACCATCTATGCCTTTTATAAATATTAAATTAGACCTAATTAATATTCATAAGCAGCCAAAGATGTTAAATTAACAATGTGAAAGTGGAAATAACACTGCAATACAATGCCTGGTTTGATTTTGATTGTATCATCTTGAAATGACACTCTAATGAACTAAAGGGAAGTTAGGCCTATTTGACATTAATGCTAGTCAAATGCCTTTTTCACAGTGGGAGCTGCCGAATAAGCTTCGATAGGGGGAGAGAGGCATAGGCCCACGGTCTCTGGAGGGGCACAGCTATAATTGGATGATCCGAGTCCCTCTTTTACCAATTCCAAAAGTAAACAAAACGTGTCATGGAACATCTAAGGCCAAATGAACAGCGGCATCATCATTAAAAACAGAAACGTGTGCGTGAGTCTTGGAGAAGTTTGTCTTTGTTGTAGGGCAGCAGAGCAGGTTGGTATCTAGAAAGGATATTCAGAAGGTTCGGTATCATGGTGTTGGTTGTAGATGACATTGAAGGAGTGTCATTACCGACAGGCTGCTACCT